>NW_010396151.1:0-21191 GCF_000710305.1 Buceros rhinoceros silvestris
CCAGGAAGTTTAGCCCAAACCGGGACACCAGTGCCTAAATGAGTTTTTGAAAACTATCCTATGTATTGAAATTGAAAGCGTTAGGCTGCCTTTGATATGGAAATATGTCATTGCTGTTTATGGATGAAATGGTGGGTGCCCAGTGGCAGCTAGATCAATGGGAATTTCACATAGTTGTGTCCTTTATTTTGGAAGTTGCTTTTGTAGCATGTGCGGTTGGGTTTCACCCTTGTCCTCAATGACCCATCTGTTTCACTACTTGGCATCCTCTGAAGACACTGCTAATTTTAGCATATTTTGTGGTTTTGTAATGTGGCAATTTCCCACTAGGTGCTAGACAAATGATTTTTTCATTGGTGATTTAAGCGACACTTGAACTGGGGCTGTCAGATGTAAAAGACTAATACATCAGTCCAACCGGTTTCTTGGTTGTCTGTCCCAGATTCTTCAGGGTTGTTTGCACACTGGAAATTTTATGTAACTTTTAAGTTTTGAATTTAAATTTGTCATCAAAATACCCAAACCCATTACTACAGCATCAGTGAACAATCTGTGGCATTTTAATTATTTTATTAAGGAGTGCACAAATTTTTGTTCTACAAGTTGTTTTTCATTTACTCTTTCTCAAAAAACCCTCTTTAATAGGATGTTTTTTCAGAATATATTTTTAATCCTAAAGTACGTCTTGATGCTTAATGATAAGGCAAGGAGAAAGACTGGCCACACCTTAAAGAAAATGCTCTAATTCTACAACCTACTTGCCCCCTCACCTGGAAAATCTTGGCTGGCTCTCAAAATATTCAACACCTTTCAAATTTGCCTTTTCCTCTAAAAAGGATGCAAAACACTAAATCCTTTCTCCAAAGTGAAATGTTTGTAACGTCACGAAAAGGGAGAACAGATGGTATAATAAAACTTAAGGGGAAAGTATAGCACTTTAATTCAAATTGTTTGACAGAGCTAAAGACAACCACTTAGTTACCAATTGCTGAAGTTATTTACGCTTCTTTGTGTAAGAGAATAAATAAGAAAATTAGAATGTTTTGTACGTTTCAGAGACAAAAGGGTAAGGTAAGACAAAATGGTACTTTATTTCTGTATGTTATTTGTTAATAGTAATGCCCAAAATTTGATGGGTCTTATTAAGCAGCCTTACAGACTTGTTAGAATAACAGAAATCTGATTATATAATTTTTGGTTTCATGGTGAGCAAGTTTACCCTGATGAAGTATGACAGCCCACCTGAAAAATACGCAGAGCTTCAAAACTTGGAATCTTTTGCCATTTCCCTCCACTTTTAACTACACTAGTTTGCAGTGCATCAGGATTTACAATGTGATTCAATGCATTAACTTATCCCCATACTGCTTTGATTGAGCAGCTAAGAATCCTTTTCCAATGCCATATCCAAAGTGACGTTTCCATACAGACTGCCTGCTGTTTCATTCATAACCACAAAGCATCCTGAAATGACTTCACTTTTTACAACTTGCAAGGAGTTAATGGACTGTGCTGGCCCCCTGCCAAAACCTTTAAGAAACTTTATTAATGTGTTACGAAGCTGGGACACCATAGTGTGGGATTTTATTGGTTATTCATTTTAGTGAATAAAAATATGTATGCACAATTAAAACCACGTTTTCAAGCAGTTGCCTTCTAATAAATGCTAACTCTTTGACAATGATATTCTTAAAGCTCACTAATCACAATTTTGTCTTTTTCATAAAAGCTTTGCATTGCAAGAATATTAAATTTGTATTGTGGATGTTCCCTTCAGCACAGTCCCCACCTTTAGCTCAGAGGATACTCTTTTCTGATGCAGAAAAAGATGCATTGGAAGCTTCTGGTTCGACTTTACTGTGTCTGTACAAATAAGCAATTGCAGAATATGATGAGAAGGACTGTGAAGACTATATTGCTGCGGAGATGTAGGCAGCCTGTCTGTGGTACGTAACATAGGAAGAGCTAATGTACTGTAGCTAGCTTCACAACTGATGACAGAAGTCAGTTGCTGGTAAGCTGGTTGCCTGATGAGATTTCTTTGTGATTTTGCGAACATTTCTTCTCAACAGACAATGGAATTAGTTTCTGTTAAACATTTTTAAAATTCAGAATTCACTGAGCCAACAAAGTAGATAAAACTAGGTAAAGCACTCAACAGTTTCTAATGCCTGGAAATATGAACAGAGATGGTTCATTGCATAAAGGCAAACTCTTCTTTAAAAGAAGGTAGTTTCCTTACTTTTCTTTACATTATTAAAAAATAAAAATGATCTCTTAGACTTACTGTTTACTGAGAAGCATCTCAATTTTAGTTCCTGATGCTTTTCTCTAAAAACTGGCAAATACTGTCAAAAGGAAAAAAGTAATCATAGCTTTAATGAAGATCAAAATAGGAGATAGAGAAAAGTATGTGAAATGTGAATGAGATTCAGTAGGTAATGGAATGAAGAGTTAGGAGCAGAGCAAAAAGTTTATATAAAAATGTCTCAGTCTTTTAAAATAGTTTACTATATTAACACATGTTGACAACAGTTAAGTTTGCATAAAAATGTCCATTCTTCTTTCAGGCTTCTTGTTTGGACTTTAAATTTTCAAAGCTTGCTTCCTGAGAAAGCAGTTGTGCTTTGCACGTAACTTGAGCAAAAAAGATAACAATGCATAAATAAGGAGACTCATACAGTACATTAGTTTCTGGTATAAAAATAAAAAGTTCTTGTGACTTTCATTTACACTACTTTCCAGGGAAAAATACTTGGAGACAGAAAAAATAGTATTTGCTGGGGAAATGACCCTTAGTGAAGAGCGCTGAAGTGATTATTTTAGGTTTGGTGGTAGTGTACATGGTATTTTCCTAGGAGTAGTGCATCAGAATCCCAGGTGTAGTTCAGCCTAGATCCTTCCTCCCTTTTACATCTGATGGTCTACGCAATAACTGAAGAATTGCCTAGAGTCGACAGGCCTGACACAGCTAAAGATGGTCACAAGCATCTGTAGTTAGCGAACAAAGCTCCCGAGGAGATGCTTCATTCAGTAGATCATCTCCAGTTGAAGATTTGGACTCAGGAATATGGTTTTCAAATAAACTGGAGGCATTATTATGCTGATAGAGATTCTATGTGCAAAATAAAGATTTTTAGATTTTTTTTTACGCATACATATGTGCACAGGCGCTGCATGGGTATCAGTACAGCTTGAATTCAGCTTCTTTCTAATGTTATATAAAACCTTCAGTGAGTGCATATTTAAGACATTAGCCTCATATGATACAGAATATGAACAAAGGGTTTCAAGAAGCTATTATGTACGGACTGGAGAGCTAAGAAGAAATTGTACTGCTCACAGTGTGACATCTTGTCTTTAGAGCATCCATTTCTGCAACTTTGTTTTTTGCATATAGCTTTTGTATACTTTAGGCAAGATACATTAGGGATTTCTGCATGTGCAGAATAAAGAAATAGTAAGATGATGCAAGAAGCAGAACTTTTTTTTTGCGATAACTTTTACTTCTCATTTTTCAGAATCAATTACACATTTCAGTGTTCTTTTCCAACAGATTTTTATGGAGTTTAGACCTAACCATTAGCTAAGGAATGTGAAGAAAGAGGAGGTCTTACTCACAACACCCCAGTAAAGCTGAAATATCTGTAGTGATGCTCCTGATAGAACTAATGCTTTGACTTTTCCTGCTTGAAAATTCTCAGCAAAAGGAAGAGAACATAGGAGTAACTATAAATAAATTAAAAAAAATTACACCTTCTTCCCTTTGAATACTTCAGATCCCCAAGTGCCAGTGCCAGTCCAAATGCGAACCATTTGGTAGTGGTCTTTCTAAATACAGAAGGGGAGCTGCCCAGATACTGGGATGTTTCCTGCAGCATTAAAATTACCGCATGAATATGATGGTTAAATATGGTAGGGTAGAATTTCACAGTCATTTGAAATCCAGAAGAGTTAAGATTTGTTCACTTTCTACTTAGCAAACCTGTTGGCAGAAGCATGTAGAACCCAGGCACTGGGAATGTGATCTCTTTTTCTTTCTGCTTACAAATAAAAGTGCTGAGTTACATGCAAATATGTACTAGTCTTTATCTCAGTTTGCTGGCCTGATATCAGACTGGTCAGATAAAGTGAGACATGGAATTTGAGCTTAAGAAGGCTCTTCTTATACATCTATTTTTTTTGTCTTTAATAAAGTAACAGAAATGTATTCTTGAGCACTTTTAATATTTCTTTTTATCCAGCTAGGTTAAAAGGGAAAGTTTTGAGATTCCCAGTACACTAAGTACTTGATGCTTCCACAGGGGAAAATGACCTTTATTTGTTTAATGTTGTAACTGAAAGTGCCATGTTAACACAGTGAGGAGTAGAAGTGGGGGAAGGTAGATAATTATTTTAAAATGCATATGTACATTTGAAAGGAAGAGGAATGGCATGGTATTTACAGAATGAAGCTTCATCATACAGTAGAAGCTGTAAGCAGCAGGTAAGATGAAGAAAATTACGTAAGTTTGTGAGGATAATGTTTTACATACAGGAGCTTAACCATGGCAGATTCTTTGGAAAACAGAGGAGACAAAGATGTCCCTGTGCATGTCTGACTGATGAAATATTTTGAACGAAATCCTTTGCTAGCTTTGTTATATCTTTAGCAGTTTAAAGGGGCACTTATTAAATATTAATAGAAGTGAGACCAATTGAAATTGCATGCTGATGTAGTCCCCGTGCTCTTTGGAACATTAATCCTAGCTCACTGGTACTTTACAAGGACATCAGCATTACATAGCTGTGTGACTTTGACCCTGATTACTAATTAAACAGAGGGTGAAAGTCACTTAATTTGGAAGACTGTTGAATGGACAGAACTATCACAGTGACTGTCCTTTGCGTTTATAGAGACAAAGATTTGCTTGATAGGGTAGAAAGGGTAGAAATGAAATAAAAGTTATATAAATAATTGACTGGACTCGAACTGAAGTCTTCTGGTGCAGTAGGCATAGGCAATAAGCAATTCATGGATCAATTGACTGGAGTTTTCTTAAAAGATCCTGTTCAGATGTTGTTATATAATGATAACTGATATGGAGGCTTAAGACAGCAGGGACAACACCCACAAGACAAGATTTGTATTCACTTATTGCCTGTAAGGCTGCAATTCTTCTACTAATGGACTGTTATCTTCTGGTGCGGACTTTTTTTTTTTTTTTTAAATTCCAAGTGATGATAAAATGCCTGGAAAGTTACATTTTTTAAAGGAATTCAGTGGAAACATCAAGACATACTCAGCTGTCACCTGTCATTACCCAAACCACCATGTCTACCTGGAACTGTTGAGACACTTTTTAGTAAGCAGTAAGAAAGCAGTGGGCTCAGCGAAGGCTTGAAATGCCTCTGCTTCAGTCATGGTCAGTTATGATTACAGCACAGTAAGCAGGCCCAAGGAATCTCTCCATTTATATTTGGTTTGACAGTGAGCTGTGAAAAAAGACTCTCTCGGCTTTATTATTCAGGCCCAGGTCAGTAGCTAAGGTTTCCTAGTTCTGCTCACAGAAGTGATAGCTTGGTGAGGACATCCCTCTCCAGTCACATACAGTGAGACTGGGACAGCAGAAGCTTGACTTGTTTTGTTGGAAGGGTTTTGTGCATTTTGCTGCTGCTGCTTGGAAAAGAGAGATTTTCTTTAAAAGTGGGCAAATGGAATCAGAGATATGAGGCATCTGGGACTTGGCTGGTGCCTCGCGACGGAGTGCAGAATGGCTGTGCTTTGCAAGGGTCCCAGCTTGTGTGCTCCTGGCACAGGGGAGGAGTATGACGATTATGCATAATTTAAAACAATAAAATTAAACTTTCCTTCAGGAAACTGCTCCTCCCCCTTTTTTTATCTGTCACAGGATACTTGGAGCAGCCCGTAAGCCTTTCCGCCCGTCCTGTGTGGCGTTTGCCGTGCCTGGTGTGACCAACCCGTGGTGCCAGGTCCTTGTGCTTTTCTGGAAACCCAGCTCCTTGCTTCATTTAAAACAATGAGACAGTTATAAAACCAGCTTTGGCTTTTGCCCTTCATACGGGATGACACTAGGTCGACGACATTTCAGGATAGCTGTTTGGCAGCCATTTTAGATACTGCCTGCGCTCAGAACTCTCTGGCTGCCAAAAATCGCAGACACTCTGTGCCAAAACACTCTTGGCAGTAGAGATAAACTTTGCAGAGATAGACAGTCCAGAAATATCTTATAATTACAAAGCACAGGGGGCAGAATGTTTTTACAATACAGCTGTGCTAATGTAAACATTTAATTTGGCAGCCTTCTCCACCCACTTTTCAATTAACCGGGTTTAAGCAGATACTTTAGGTCTGCAATAAACTTTATTGCTACTTCTCTTAGAGTACAGTTTATGAAACACAGATTTGAAGCATTTTGGGGGCTTTCTATCCATTTAGAAAGGCACATTGAAAATGTTAGGCTGTCATAAAGGGAAGTGTCAATTCCTGTTTTAAAATGCCTTAACCCTGGCTTCACTAAAAGCCTTTCCTTTAAAAGTATATATTAATTGGGGCCTGTCTCCTTTGGTTTCTCCCAAAACAAGTAACAGGATATTAATGGAAAGAAATGAAATCACTTAAAGAGCTACAAAAGGACATTTGTGCTGGTGATCATTAGAAAAGACAAATGTTCCCAGCAGTGCAGAATGGTGCTACAGAGAACAGCTCTGAACAGCAGTTCTTCTGAGTATAATTGCAATAATTGTGTGATAGCTGCAGTAATTGTTCTTATGGAGTAAAAGAAAAATAATTTCCAATCACAGCATTATTCAGCCTTCAATGGCAAAAGCAGCCAAAGATCCTTCCTGCAAACTTCAAAATGCTGGAGGTCACAGTCTTATATAATGAGATGAGTTAACTGACTTAGTGAAACTGGTTTTATAACGTAAGAATACATGATAGATAATATCTTTCTACTCACTATCAAGTACATTAAAGTAACTTTCTCTAATTCCTTTTGCATTTTGTGGGCATGAAAAGCTTCAGCGTGACTTTGAAAGGCTGAAATGCTGAGTCTTTCCTTACAGCCAGGAGCATCCCAATCCCGTGAGGGTTCCCACTGCATCAGGAGGACTGTCCCTACTATGGAGGACGCTGTATTCAAGGACTAGGCAAAACAGAGTTAGCACAGCCAGAGAATTAGATTAGCGTGTTCTCTAGAGATGACAGACTTCAGGATTCAAAGGATCAGTTCAGTTTGGACAAGCTGAGGAAAGATTGTATTTTTTTTTTTTAAATATGTTGAGACATCTTTAGTCATGAAATTTGGACTAAATTTCAATTGAAATAAAAATTTTAAATTTCAATTTGAAATCCAAGAAACTGCTATCTTGTCTAATTTCATTATGGCATTTGTATTTCCAGGCCAAGCCACTTGTTGTTGTTGATAATCGTGCAGGAGCAGCAGCAGAAGAAAGGCTGATGGTTGTCCCACAGAAGTCTAGATGATGGCCTCTGCCCCACAGAGCCTTCAGCTTTGGTGTGGAGGCAGGAGGTAGTGGCATGAGGCTGATGACTGATAAAGGGCATTAAAGGGTCTTCATGTGTTTTTTCAGTTGACATGCAGAAACTTGTTGGGGACTGGCTGAAAGATTTTTACTTTAAACTTCAAATCAGGGAAGGAAAGGTATGGAAGTAGATATAAGTGACAATGTTTTTGAGCATTGCTGAAGGCATAGTTTACCAGAAAGTTTTAAAATGGGCATGTTATGTCCCAAGAGCAAGTAAGTGAAATTAACTACTTCGATTTTTAATGAATTCTGGAAAGTTTGATAGCAAAAGTGAGTGAAAGGCCATCAGAAAAACAAGAGCTTCTTCTAACTGATTAGACTGTTCCTAATTTTCATTAAAGAGAATTAATCTTAAATGCTGTTTTTTAAAAAGTCTATCAACTTTTTTATAGTAGACATCAAATATATGTGACTGGTTAGTAAGCACAAAGCATAACAGCAGAGATATATTAAAAAACTAACTGAAGGAAGTCAGCCAAAGCAGATGTTAAAGCACTGATAACATGTGCTAGGATCTAGTAAGGATCATTTTGCAATCAGCTGTAACCTGTTGGGTTATAAAGGGTGGCTGTGAGGGAAGGAATATAGTTTATGTATGAGATTCCACACAACTGATTGTTGCAGGAATTCAGAATAAGTTCTTGTCCCTTGTGATCACGAGACATTTTCTTAGACTGTATTGTAAGAAGTGATAATTGCTTTTAATTGATTGTCTTCTTACTCTTTCTCCCAATCAACTAATAAATCAGTCTTGCTGATGAATTGGAATTATCTAGCTGTTTTTCTTGAGTGCTCTTCCTTGAATTAAGAGCTTTGTTATTCAGCTTTGTTGCTGTGGTTAGAGTGTATGTATGGCAGAGAAAGAGTGCTTTTAGGAGTAAAATGAAATTTTTTAATGGCTTTGGCCATTTCATGAGCAATAAAAATTCAGTTTGGTGGCAAAGGACCTTGTGAGCGAGATCCTTATTCTATCCTTTATTTGGCCACAGGAGTCTGTGAGAATGCTGATCATGGCCCCTAGGCAGATTCAGCATTTTAGACAATGGTGCTTTGTAATTCGTGTTCCTTGAAATAGGATGGGTTGTCAAGATAGTAAAACTCTGGCCACAGGAATGAAAAATCTGAAAAGCAGAAGTGAGAAGTGGATTCCATACCTGTAAAGAGATTATCGGTCACCTTCAACAACACTAATTTAATAGATAATTGGTAAATAAAGATATGTGTGCATTACAGTCCCCCCCTCCCACCTCAAGGCTTTAATGGAGCACTGGCGATATTTAGAAAGGAAATAGGTTTTGTGTTTTGTCTATCAATAAGCCTCCTAAAGAGCTGGGTTTGGGACAAGGCTGGTTTGTACCTCTGTGGGAGAGCAGAGTCCTGTGAAGCTGCTGAGGGTTTCCTATGCATAAGCCAATCTCCAGGTCCACCAGGGAGCCAGACCTTCCTGGAGAGTGGAGCAACATGTACCATACTCTGCCACGTCTCCTTTGAAATTTGTGGTTTGCTGTAAGTCCAAGGAGCCTCAACTAACTGTTGGAGGAACACTGTGTTTTGGCAGTGCCAATGTCATGAGGGTACCCACTTCTACCTTTGTGGCCACGAGCACCACTGCTGCACTGCCCCAGGTGGCAGCCTAGAGCAATATGCAGAGCACAGCGGTAGAGGTCACCTACCCACTCCTGCACCTGGGGAGGGAACCATACCGACAGCAAAGCCTGAAACTGCATGCCTCCCCATTCAGGTGGCTGATAGCCAATGTTACCCAAAGTGCTTCTCATCCCAGATAATAGCTTTGAAGTTGGGTGCTACCTGTTTGGGCAGACGTTGGAAGTCAAGTAGTCCTGCTCAAACAATGTGGCAAGAATTAGAAAACCCCAAAATTTCAGAGACATAAGTGCAGATTGGCACAACTGGCCATGCACTTGTACACTGGGTGTGCTTGAAAGTTTGAATGCCAGGAGTGGGGGTTGGAGGCAGAAGATGAGTGTGTGTCGTGGGGATTCTCTGCTCTGGCATTATCTTAGAGGATTTTTTAGAAAAATGCTGAAAGCTCGTATGAATACAGTAGCAGCAAACTTTTAGCCTGCCATCCTTTAGATGGTAGTAACAACTCTGTGTCAGTTCTTTAGGTAATACATAATCAAGGTCAAATGAAGTATTCCCCTGTACAGCAGAAGGCAGTTTAAATAGATTAGGCTCTAGCATAGCACTTAAGTTTATCAAGCATTTAGCGTGTAGGATGTGCAATACAGCCGTATGTGATTTGCCAACTGTCTGGGCTTCCCCCACTGTTTCTGGTTTGGCAATGATGTGGTTTTTCACCCTGTTGCAATGCTGACTGCCAAGGAGACATGGCCAGCTTTCTGCTTCCTGTCTTCGTCTTTGTCCTGGCTTGGCCTGTACTCTGCCTGCCAAGTCACAGATGCCAAAAGCTTATACAAAAAGGTCAAACAACTATGGCTTGAAATTACCTATGCCAACATTTGTATTTTTTTTCATATTCTTCTGTATTCTGCTAAATGGAAAGTACATAGCACGTAGCTGAGACAGGAGCACAGAGAAGTTTTTGACCATAGGAGCGTATGGATTACAGTTTTGCTAACTGGTCACAGAGGCAGTGAACACTGAACATTTTAAGAAGAATTCTGGGTGAAGCTCAGTGAAATGTGAAGAGTTAAAGGTATATAATAACTTATTGGTTTTCTGTATTTATTCCTTTTCCCCTTCCCCCTCCGGTTAGTTTTCGCTTGCACTTGACGTTTTATTGTATTTGGGAGTCAGGTTCCTCCAGAGTTTAGTAATACACTTTGTAGTTGAACCTGCAGCTACATTAATATTTGTGACCCTGTTGTCACTATGAAGAAAATTAAACCTAAGGTAATATTTGTAACTGAGAAGTTCTAATAGTAAGTATATGGCTGTTCAGAATGTAAATGTCACCAACATAAATCTGAAAACTCAAGAACTGTACAATTTTGTACATTTTTTCCCTAGAAGAAATTTTTTTGCCGGATTTGTTTCAGCTTTTCTCCACCTTGTGAAACTAAAGCAGGAAAATATATCTATCACTTCTATTTCTGTGATGGTTCGTGTTATGACGATGATACTCGCCTAATGTTTTCATCTCCTGATTTTTGACTAAGCACTAAGGCTGCTAATAGTAGCCATAAATGTAGTATGAGTGTTGGCCATGAATTGTTAAATTGCATGATTGTAGGGGAAGCCTTCTGTTCAGATGATTCATCAAAACCGAGGCTGCAAAGCACAGCTTCATATTCCAGTCCATCTTTGAAAGATACTATTCACTTTATTTGTCATCTTCTCCGCCTCTCCGCTACCTTGTACACCTTTAAAGAGAGGGTTTTTCTTTAACAACAACAAGCAAGAGAAAAAGGAGAATGGTTTTTCAGCCTCAAGCCCCTTCATAATAAGCAGCATTTGATTGTCCATCTTACACAGCTGAGCAAGAAACTTGTACAGTTCTTAGTGGTTTTAGTTTGTTTGTTAACTATAAGTATTTTCGTGGACACTGAGGAGCTTGCATGGTTGAGGAATATTCCCAGGCATATGGTGGTGGTGGGAGAAGGTAGAGAGTGATTGCAAAGAGAGGGTGGGGAAAAGAATTTGTTGTTGGTTTTTTTTTGTTTATTCATACAGGTGGTTGCAAGTTACCCTATAGTAAATCTTTAACAATTTCACATACAGTATTATTCCTGAAGTTAATTATAGACCTAGACCTTGGGTAAAAGGGCTGCCAATGTCATTAATGGAGTAACAGAGCGCTTCCTGGAGTCAGACATTGTTCATGGACAAATACTTGTAACTCCAAAACCAAAAAGCCACTATTCAGTATTCATATAATCATAGAATCATTTTGGTTGGAAAAGACCCTGAAGATTACAGAGTCCAACCGTTAACCTGGAACTGCCAAATCCACCACTAAATCATGTCCCTCAACACCACACCTATATGTCCTTTAAATACCTCCAGGGGTGGTGACTCAACCACTTCCCTGGCTAGCCTGTTCCAATGCTTTACAACCCTTCCAGTGAAGACATTTTTCCTGGTACACAACCTAAACCTCCCCTGGTGGAACTTGAGAACATTTCCTCTCATCCAGTCACTTGTTACTTGAGAGAAGAGACTGACCCTAACCTTGCTACAGCTTCCTTTTACTTGTAGAAAATGATAAGGTCTCTTCTCAGTCTCCTTTTCTCCAGGCTGAGCAGCCCCAGTTCTCCCAGCCGCTCCTCATCAGACTTGTTCTCTAGACCTTTCACCAGTCTCATTGCCCATCTCTGGACATGCTCCAGCACCTCCATGTCCTTCTTGAAATGAGGGGCCCAAAACTGGACACAGTATTCAAGGTGTGGCCTCCCCAATGCCAAATAGAAGGAGAAAATCACTTCCCTACTCCTGCTAGCCACCCTGTTTCTGATACAAGCCAGGATGCTGTTGGCCGCCTTGGGCACACTGGTAGCTCATATTCAGCTGGCTGTCGATCAACACCTCCAGGTCCTTTTCTGCTGTGCAGCTTTCTAGCCACTCTTCCCCAAGCCTGTAGCATTGCAGGGGATTGCTGTGACCCAAATGCAGGACCTGTTACTTGGCGTTACTGATCCTCATGCTGTTGGCCTCTGCCCATTGATCCAGTCCATTCACATGGCTCTGTAAAGCCTCCCTACCCTCAAGCAGATCAGCACATCCACCTAACTTGACGTCATCTGCAAACTTACTGAGAGTGGAAGTTTTCTTCTATGCATTCCAGGAACCTCCTGGAGTGTTTCCTCTCTGCTGTACTGTATTTCCAGCAGACGTCTGGTAAGTTGAAGTCCCTCATGAGAACGAGTGGCAGTGATTGTGGGACTTCTCGCAGCTGCTTACAGAATATTTCATCTGCCTCTGGGCAATCTCCCGTCCTGGCTGGGCAGTCTCCCATCATGATATCTGCCTGGTTGTCCTTCCTCCTGACTCTTAACCATAAACACTTAACCCTGTTGTCACCATCACTAAGCTTAAGACAATCAAAACACTCCCTGATATAGAGGGCCACTCTACCACCTCTTCTTCCCTGCCTCTCCCTTCTGAAGAGTCTGTAGCCCTAAGCAGAGAGCATGGTGAAGGAGTTGAGTAGTCATGCAGCTTTTTTTCTTTATGGGTGAATATTTTGGATGTTCTCTAGTGCTGGGGTGGGGATAATGATTTTCTCAGGTAAATGAAGGTGAAACATCACTACAGAGTTGTCACAGAGCTTGATTTTGGGGAGTATTCCAGGAAGCTGGAAATGCCTGAAATCAGCAAGGTGATCTTGATTGCTGCTGTTTATTGTGACATTAAAAGTGACAAATCTGCCCTGCAGAAGGATGGACTATGGTTATGCTTATGTGTGAACTAGCACAAAATCTGGTTTTAAATATTGTCCCTTGCAGGCTATCAGCCTTGAATTTGTGGTTAGCAGAGATTGAACATCTGTAGTCGTCCAATCCAAGGGTCTTCAGGCTTTATAGGTTGTTAAAATAGGTCTGCAGTCTCTGTAATAAGGAGATGGTCTTTCCTAAGAGGCACAAACTTAACTTTTTACAGATTTTAAGACAGAAAGGAGTTTGTCATTTGGGCTAAGAACTTATTTTAGCTTTCTAATGATTGAAATCTGTTCCAATCTTGGTCATGAGTCTTCAAACGATGTCAAGAGAGAATTATAGCAGACTGTGATAACATGTGAATGAAGTATGGAAACATAGGAAAAAAACATTTTTTAACATGTAGTCCAGATATGTCAATTTACTATGGTTCTCCCCTACTAATCTGATGGAAAGATGGTGCAGAGAATTTGCCTTGTTCTGCCCCATAATCACTGAACTTCTTTTTAATGCCTCATTGCTTAATAAATATTATTTTCTAACGTGATTTTTATGGTGTATGTTTAGCCTAGTCTTTTTTGTTTTAATGCTGCAACATACTGATTACATTTTTTGCATCTGCTGATTATTAAAATGGACTTACACTAATGAATTCAGGAAGGCAGCTATCATTTTGGTGCTGACATGCCTTTGCTCAGAGATCTTCATGTGATTGCCTAGAATCTACATGAACTTAGTCTGTGGCATGTCTTTTGAAATGGTGTAGGTAAGAACTGTGGAAAGATACTCAAGCCCATTGTGACTGAGCCAACTTTTGTATGGGAATCAGTGTAGGCCTGCAAGCTTGACAGTCCTTCTAGATTCATGTTTTCTGAGCTGTTTTCTAGACACATGCACTTATTGTCTAACCAACTGTGGTAACCTGCAGACTAAGCTTTGCATAAAGCTTTAGTTCTATTCTGATTGTCCTGGCTATCTGCCTTGTGCTGTTTCCGTCTCCTGGATACTTATATCATGCTCTTATCAATATCTATGCATATGGAAGTGATTTGATTGTTCATTTGATTAAAATAGAAGAAGAGGGACATAACAGTAATGCTAGTGTTTACTGAGGGGACATAGGGCTTCATACTTCTAACAGACAAACTGGCTTGCTGTGGAGCATGTTTTAAGTTTGTTAATACAAACTTAATTTGGAGCAACTGTATATATAGGAAAGCTAATGCCAGAATCACTCTCGAAAAACTGGCTGAAAAATGTGCTGGCATATTCTTGTTTTCCGGTGGTTGCTTTGCTGCTGGTGGAGCATTCAGTTGCCAGCTCTGACATTGCCTCACTTTGCTTCAGGCAGGTCACACACCACTGTTCTGCTCCGATGAGTGGAAGTGCATTAGTGCAAGTGAACAGAAGAGTATCGTGAAAAATGTACGTTGCTAGGGGCCAGCTTCAGGTTGGAGAGGATTTGGAAAAGACCAGGGCAGGCTAGTGAGCAGGTGTCTTAGCTTTGCTGCATCAGTGCTTTTTGTTGGTGTTGGTACTGGTGATTTTCCTGGTTTTTCTTCAAGTGTGAGGTGTGACTAGCCAGCCCTCTGCAATGCTTGCCTGTCAGTCACACCCACTGGGTGGAGAAACACAGCCCTAGGCCAGGGTGAATTTCATGAGAGAATTGGATTTTCTCATGTTCTTGCCATTACTCATACCGTACTGCTATCCTGAAAAGGCTCTATTGTTATTTGTGTTTCACTTTTAAGTAGGCATTAAAGGGATACTGTTTATTGTTCAGATAATGCGGCATCTCTTGGAAAACAACTCAAAAACATGAGAGCATTTTGGGGCTTTGGAGATTTGCTTGCTATGACTGTTGGTAAGAGTAAACGTTATTGACTAACTAGCCAATAGGCCTCATTTGCATGTCAATGCAAATTTTAGCAACTGCATGGAAACCTGAGCTACTGAAAGCCAGGCTGATCTGAATGAAGTCTAGTCTTGGCATCATGCACTCTTCCAAATTCACATCAAGTTGCTCAAGCAGCACAGACATTGACTTTACACTGCTCTGCAGTGTTGGCAGCAACCCCGCTGAAAGGAGGCTGGACTAGAAAGGAAGCTGTAAGAATGCTTTTTTCAGAAGCTCACAAGGTGTGTGTGTATTTGTGGAGGGCAGGAAGGGACAGGAAGAAGGGAGGAAGGTAAGGCAAAATCTGAGATGTTTTGAGGTTTCCGTTAAAGTGTTGCCATCTGCTTGAAACCATTCGTAAAGGGTCTGCTGTAATTACATTGCATACACCTGAACTCATGTGCAGTGCTCTGTTTCTCACCTAACTCCTTCAGGTCAAAAGAGAGTTTAACCCATTTGTCCAGGAAAAATGCAGCACAGAGCTGTCAAAGTGTTTGATTACACATGTAACTGAATTTTGGATTTGATTGCACATGAACTGAATCCTGAATGTGCTATACGGGTGCACAGTGGGGAAAATTATTGGTATGGGTCCCGGAAGAAGGCTGGTACAAGTATTAAGTTGTTATTTTTAGCTCTAAATTCTTTAGAAAATCTTGAAATATTTCTGTAACGATTGCTGTTGTGAAGGTGCTGTTTTTCACATCTATTCCTGTTCTTCCTGTAATGCGTGAGAGTTAACATGTTTAACTCATTAGATTTTACCATCTTCAGAGCCCAAAATGTTGGTCTCTAATTAAGCTAAACCTGAAGCTATATGCATTTGTAATTTCAGCACATACACATGCACAGATATATGAATATAAAAACTTATTAAAAAGGAAGGGATTGTTTGGATTAAATGTTATATCTTTAGCCAGCGGAACTTTATTTTAAAGTAAAAGATAGAATAAAAATGTAATTCCTGCAGGTATAGTAGATATGCTGAATGTCTAAAGTTGCTCATTCTGATTTCATGTCTTGGAACTGTTGGGTGGTGCCGTTCCTTTTACTCTCTGCCACTAACTTGAGTTTGTGTTGTATTTTCAGTAAAACTTGCACAAGGTTTTTTAACTCCAAAGACCTTTTTTTTGTAGCTGCAGACCAAACCAGACTTGACAGATTCCTCAAGGTCCTGCTGCAGAGGAACAGTGGTTAGAAACTCGGGGTGATTAAATAATAGTGTTCAAGGCACTGGCAAGTTACCAGGTGCCTCGAGAATTTTGAGTTGGTTTGGTTTTGGTTTGGTGGGGTTTTTTTTTTTGTATCATATAAACCTGCTTCTTCTCCTGCAGCCATTCCTGTATTTGTTTCCTGCATCTGCTCTGGTTGCCATACTGTGAATTTTGTTGTTGTTGTTGTTTTGGTTTTTTTTTTTTACTTAATTGACCCTCAGTTTATACTCATGTAAACCAAAAAGAATAGTAAGCAATAAAAATAAACCCCTGGAATTTGAATGGAATTTGAATCCATACTTTTTTTGGTTTTTTAGGAAGAAAGTAATGTCTTTTTTTCAAGTGTATAGTACCTTTAGGTACTATAAGAATGTGTGCCAGTTTTAGTAAATAAATTGAAATGCAAAGAGGAAAAGCAGCCTCTGCTGTATATTGAATCAGCAAGAATATTTAAAAATCTTGGTTGCAGAACTGCAGTTGGCATTGTACCTATGTCAGGAACCTCACCTACGTAAATGCTCTTAGCATCCAATGCTATTAGCATTAGAAATTAGCGGAAGTGAGGGATATGCTGATGTGTAATGCACAGTGAAAGTTACAGGATTATAAAACATATGCTTCCATGTGATATTAGCCACAAAATGACATAATTATGTTGGGAAGACACAAATGAACATGATCCAGTAGTATTTAACCTTTTTTAAAATAGCTTTTGACAAATACAACTGCAAAAGCTGTGCTATTGCTAACAGGGAGAAAGAGAGTCTGTGGAAAAATTGCTTTGAAAGAGAAGGTTTAAAGCAGGGTATCTTTTTTTTTTTTCCATGCCTTAAAAAAAATTCCTTGTGTTTCTTGAAGAATATCTTTGCCCAAACCCCAGACTGTTTTCATCATGCATTTCTATGGGTTAGTCAATTCTATATTTCAAGTTCTCCACTGGCACATCCTGTGCTTAGGTGCTTCTGATTTTTATCTTCTGTAAAAGGTCAAATTAGACAGAAAATCAATGCATTGGTCAGAATCTTTTTTTTGATCACTGTTGCTTCAGTACACTCTACATGATCTCATTATTTATTTATTAGCAAGCTTACATGTGCTAGTAAATAAACGCGGTGACTGCGAGCACACATGCAATTCCAGTCAAGTTTATGAACCACTGGTACGAAAAGGTAGGGTGATTTTTCTCAGCCAGTTCTTGTAAATTACCTACTTAGTCCCCACTGATAGTTTTAGTCTCTTTTGTCACTGTTAGTTTGTTTTAGTAGTATGTATGTGGAAATGTGGACAGGGAAAGTGGTGCATATTTTATCTATGAATTTTTGGATTATAGCAGATGGAATGAAATACACTTTATAAAGAACAGGGTAACATAATGTACAAATTATGTGCATGTACTGCCATTTAAGACATTGCTCTCATAAACGTGATTGATGATAAAAAATATAGGATAAAGGATACACAGAACTGTGGCATTCCTTTTGCCCCATCTCTGTTAGATGCAAATGAATATCCCAGTCTCTAAAATTTGCACGTAGCATCAATTGGCAGTCTCGAGATAAGAAGTAGCAGTGTTTAGTGTTTAGGCAACAGCTGAAAAAAAGCACAACCAACCAAGCAACCAAACACAAACCATTGCTCTTTTGGGGTCTTTTCTTGGTATGTTCTGTATTTATGCTAAAGATTGTGTGTTACCACCAGTCATAAAGTTGAATTTAATTGAAATGAAAACATAGTTGTGGTAGCACTGTGGATTGTAGATCAAAATTAGGAGATACTTTGGTAAATGTTGTAGTATGTAGAAGCAGCACAGTGATACTCAGGTTTTTAAATCATTAAGCCTTTTCCGTATTATTTCAAAGAAAACATTAATTTTTTTTGCCTCCTAAACATAGTTATACTTACTGGCAGACGTATTACCTCATTCTGTTCTTAGCTGGCTTGAAAAAATGCTAAACACAGCAGTGCTCTACTCTAATTTTCAAGTTTCCATGGTATGTAAAACCCCAGCATTTTAGTTTAATTGCTGTTAATTTCCCCCAATTAGTATTTACTGTGGTGGCGTGCTTAGCATTTTAGGAGATCTCTCTCTACAGTATAATGGAGGGGCCTCGTGAACGTCTGTTATTATTTTGTAAACTACTTTGTGGGTTCTTTGTCAGGTGATGTTTTAAAATCATGAAGTAGCATGTGATGTAACTTTCTGAAAAAGAAATTCCAGCTTTTATTACTGTGTGTTTTAGTGGAGAATACAATGTACTTCAAAGAAAAAAATACAATCCTACATATCCTACAGTATTTGTTGAACTATACTTTTTTTTTCTTTTTTTTACTTTTAAACTGTAATTTACCATGAAGTGTCTCATCAAAAGCTTGCTGGAGCAACTTTCCATTGGTTATAACAACCTTTGGCTGAGACTCTTACTGAACAAAAGTGATTCTTTTTTTTGTCACTTCATCATTTTCCCATGCCTAAAAATACTGCCCTATGAAGTGGAAATGTGTATTTTATCTCCCTGAACTCTTTTCGCTTTACAGCCCTAAAATGCAACAGAAAAATCAAATCCTGAGTGCATGGGAGTTAGTGGTAAAATCTTTGTGGACTTCCATGAAACCAGGATCTGCACAGAAGTTCTGTGATACATTGCACAAAGGGGAGGCTCAAGCTCAATGAAGTGGTCAGTTTATTAATTGCCTGAATGTATATGCAAGCAAATTCCAATTCTTTACCTGTAAATATGAACATTTTTCATTGTTATAGTCTATAATATATTTTCTTTCTTCTCTAAACACTCGGTCTTTCACTGTGTTCCAGCTTTTGCTTTTCATTTTCTGAAGAATCTATAATAAAAGCCCTTTATGATACAATACCTTAATGTAAAAGGTTTCTTGGTTTCCAAGAACAACTTCTGAATGTTTCTGATTATAGCTAGTATCCACAGTGTGGGTAAAATTAAGCATTCATATCTCATCCTTTCCTACTGAATCCAGCAAGTTTTGGAAAGAAACTTCATTCTTTCACATTCATCCACATGTGGCAGGATACCTATGTAAATCTCTTCTTAATGTGCATGTCAAAAAAGAGCTCAGCTAATATTATGAAGCATGGGAAAGATTTCTTTCAGGACCTGAAAAAAGTATAACGCTTTTCTTAAATTAAAAGTGTATGTGTGTGTGTGAATGTGGGTGCATACATATATATGTGTATATATATATAATACGTGCATATTCCATGCACAACTTATCATATAACACAGCTGGCGAAAGTTGTTCCATTTTCAAATTGAACAACATATGGTCTTTATAAATTGTATAAGAACCATTTTGAATAAATAAGTGTTATGATTTATTTTATGTAAACAAATAAGGGAATTTAATTTAAAAAGATAAATCTGTGCATGGGACATAAAGCTAAAAGCTGACTATGCTTATTGCTGTTTTGGTTCTGGTAAGCGCTTCTAGGTCCTTGAATTTGTTTCAACTATATAAAAACTGGATTTACTCCCAGAGCTCCACTTCTTAACTAGAGCAGTTTAAAAACTAAACAACAGCTGAGTCAGTTAATTAATTTAAATGAGATTACAAATCAGAAACACATTACGTAATGTTGATTTAATTACCATTTTTTATTTACCTAATTAAAACACTCTGAAGAAAAGTTGATAGTCTTGACAATGGCCGGTTGGGTGACTTGGCAGCAACAGATCTGAGCTGCTGATAAAAGGGGAGGTGATGTGGGAAGCTTGCCATGACCTGCACAGCTCTGACGCCCGGACCCATCACGTGCCGCCTTGCTGTCAGTCTGTGTGGCAGGCGCCTGGGTAGTGCGATGGCCCTGACCTGCCACCCGAGCTGCAGACCCCTGCTGCAGGGCCTGGGAAGCATGTCCTGTGGGGTTAGATAGGTTCTTGGCTGAAAGATGTAGGGTTTCTCCGGTCAAGCCAGTCACAGGCGAACTTCTCCGTTGTGGGAAGCTGCAAGGAGTGCAGTGAAGGGACGGGAGATGACTGTGTAGCTCTTGCCCTGTCCCCACTCCAAAGTAAACTGGTTCAAACCAAAATGAAAACAGAGCCCAGTTTCTGCCTTCTGAGCTGACTGTCTCCTACCGGAAGCATCTTCATGCCTGAGCCCTGAAGGTGTTTGTGAAATTACAAGCCTGCGCAGACTAAAACCTGAGTATCTGCCTGAGCCAGTGGGCAACAGAGATAGATACCTCAGCTTTCTGGTGCCAGCAGTCAGCTGTGTTCCTTACTGACTTTTCAGGTAGGTGAAGGTTAGATGGCAGCTCCCTTTCAAGGTGAAGAGCGTAGGTGAATAATACAGTGTCTCATGGCTCCGTGGTGTGGCACATGGGTGCTGATGAAGCTTGCCCTTGTAGGATCAGCATTTCGAGCCTTCTGAGTAGCTCCTGCCTCTGTTCTCTTCTCCCAAGAGGTCCCTCCTGTGCCTGCTAGGGTGCAAACTAGTGAAGAAAGCAAAAAGCAGTGGGGATTACTTGTTGAAATGGAGTTTGCGCTGAGGAACTGGGGCTTTCTTGAGAATTGAATGCACTTCATATCAATAGCATGCAGGACCGTTATTTATGTGTCAGCTTAAGAGCTCTTACACATACGTTTCTTTGGTATGCTTACTTAAATTTGTGGAAACCAGGTCTGCAAACGGATCAAAGCTAATGATACATCTTTGGAAAACTGGAGGATGTCATAGACCCTCTGCAAGATAAGCAACAAACAATCCTTCCTTGCATGGCCATCAGGGTTTGCTAGTATGGTGCAGTCTGGAAGCCAATGCCACTGCCCCACTTGGCTCTAAATATCCAACTTCAGGTCTCTACACTGCTCATTTACCACCAACTGTATGAATAGTACTTTTGTAAAAGAATTCCTTGCTTCCGTGCTGTGGAGTGTTTCAGTCTGGGTGTCAAGAATGCATATTGCTAACAGAATATATGCTGTTGCGAAAAGCTGTGGGGCTTCATCCTGCAAATGTATTTGTCACAGTAAAGCCTGTGTGGTTTTTGAGGTGCTGTTTCATCCTTGTGTGACCTGTAGATCATACCTTATATCTTCAGGGGTACAGAGTCATAGATTCATTTAGGTTGGAAAAGACCCTTTAGATAACCTTGAGTCCAATTGCAAACCTAATGCTGCAATCATCATGGCTTGGCTTCAC
>NW_010396152.1:0-7289 GCF_000710305.1 Buceros rhinoceros silvestris
CACCCGGTTCCTCCATGTTGAACCCAGGACACGAGGGAGCTGGTGGAGTCCCCATTCCTGGTGGTGTTTAAAAGACAGCTAGTTGTGTGCTGGGGACATGATTTAGTGGTGACTTGATAGTGCTGGGTTAACGGTTGGACTTGAGAGACCATCTTAAAGGTCTCTTCCAACGAAAACGATTCTGTGCATCTCTGATTCAATACAGTTGCAGCTTAAGTACAGATTTTCACTGCAGTGTTATATTCATAGTGTAAAACCTCTCGATGTGTTTGTTCTGTTACTGCAATAAGTTCTGAGTGCGTTAATATAGCTATCATTACACTTGCAAATTCAATCATATTGCCCTTTATATTATGTCTTCCTCATAAAAAAAGTGATCTTCTGAGTACTGTGAGTTTCTCTTTAACAGTGTAATCCACTTATTAACTGGATATCATCAGGACATATAACTTCCCAAATTACTGAAAATTCTCAAATAATTATCTTAGAAAGATCAAGTAAGTTCCTTGAAGTACAGATTTTTTACATTATAATGTATTAATTGAAGGCACAAAGCAGTAAGCAAACATACAGTAAGATTTTACAAGAGGTAAATAAATACATGGGACTGTGCATGGTGTTCTCCTTCACGTATTTTTCATCTCTTCATTCTTTTAATGCTGAAGACAATTTTAAACCCGAAAGGAGAAATATCTTTATGTCTTCATTCCATTTATACTTTGAATATGGAAAGCTCAGGTCTCAATGTGCCAGTAAGAGGAACAATTCGTTTCACTTTTCAGAATTTTTACAGAGATACTGATAACTGCTTATCTTCTAATCTTGTTGAAATAGTAAGAAGTAGTAAGAACGTGATTTGAGATAGTATATTATGTTCTTGTGATGTGCTATTACTTCTTGAGTGCTACAAAATAAGGTATAGGAAAAAATGTGTCGAAAACAATTTAATTTTAGATATTTAAAACTGATTCAGAACAAAGACAAAATGTGAAATGTTGAAGTTTAGCATGAAGTGAAACTGCTGACATTGGCAAATTATAATATGCCAGCAGGGAATGCAGTTTGTTCTGTTTCATCATAATCTGACCAAGCTGAAATGTATGAGCCACACAATTAGAAAATCAGAAGCCTTCTCACAAATGCACCATCAGTAGGGACCTCAGTTTGGCAGAATGGCCAAAAAGAAGTTTTCTCCAGACTTCTAACCAATGTAGTGATTTTGAATATGCTGAAGAAAGCACGAAATGCTGCTCTGAGAATGCTCTAGAATGTTAAATTGATGTCAGAGTTAATTATGTGAGGGTAGAATTTTTATAGAAAGACCACATTAATTTCGATTGTTTGGCATATGTATTTGGTCCGTATGACAAACTGAAGAAATACGTTTTAACAAAGAAAAAAGAAAGAGACTATGTACTCATTAGGGGCTATCAAGCAGAAATTGTTGACTCCTTCTGTAAGGGCCACGGACACTTCACAGCCCAGCAACCACCATGATGTCCCGATGTCCTTGCTATTCCTTGACATGAGCCCTGCAGCACTTGGCCATTTGCACACTACACACACACTCCCACTTAAATGCTGTAAAACTGTGCTTTCTTACCACTACCGTACAAGGAGGGCTACCAGCCCCTACAGTAGTCACTGGAATTCTCTGCTATGCTTGCATTTAAAAAACAAAAGCAATGTTGATCAGAATTTTGATGTTGTTTAGAGCTAATTGGGCACTGCTATGGCATCTACAGCCACGGGGAACATTCAAACAACAGGAGGAGTGAAATTTTAGAACAGCTGGGAGCTTTAGGGTAATAATGTGATTAAAAAGGAGATTATATAGGAAACCAGACTTCTCTTTACCCTTAACATGACTTTGGCAAGCTTGATCACAGCACCCAGCTTGACATTAACAGGTTTCCAAGGTGCTAATCCAATCGACAGCTGGATGAAAGCAGAGTTTTTTAAAATAGCCCTTTGGTTTACAGAAACCTAGATTTAGGCATTCATGAATCAGGTAAACAGTTGTTGTACAACATACTTTATCAGGGAAAAACAAAACAACGAAAACTAAAATACTCTCCCCCCCCGAAAAAAACAACCCCACACATTTGCATTCACATTTCATTCAGCCTAAATGTTTGCTTTCCTGTTGCTTTGCTAAGAAAAAGTAGCATGAGTAGGTATTTTTAGAGCAACGATAGTCTTTTCATTGCGACTTTTCAGAAAAATTTTGGTAATATGCAAATCATTTCCAAAAGGTCAGCTGCAGAGTTCAGCCTAGCTCAGACAGACCCCTCAGAGCTAGAGCTCACCTTTCCCCACATCTGTACGATGCTCTGGTGTGTTATGGTTTACCTTTCTTTTGCAAAAACCATTCAAGAGGGAAAACTACTTGAGACCCTATTGTACAAGACATTGTACAGTCACAAAGCGAATGACAAACCTCTGCTTAGAAGAACTTGCAGAGTAAAGGATGAGAGAACATGAGCAGGGGAAAAAAAAGGAAGAGATCAAGGTAGCAACGCAATAGAAAATAAAACATTTTAAAATATTCGATACCAGCATTATGACTCATCCCTTGCATAACCATGGTGGGTTGTTGTTTAAGTAAGTTTTCTATATGTATTATAGCAGAGATTAGTTCTGTGAAAGCCTCTGAAGGAGGATAATCTGGTAGCTCTGTACATTCTGGCAGAGTGATTATCACACTTATGAAACAAGAGAAAGTGCTTTTGAGGAAGAGGGCAATGATAGGAATATAAAGAGGTCTCCTAGCCTATGAAAATATGCTTCATCAACAATATAATCACCTAATTGAGAACTTCAAAAACAAAATAAAAAAATCCCTTAAACTAAAGGAAAAAATGGGATTTGATTTTTTGATACAATTAATTGGATCTAGAGGATGGGATTAAGTTATTAATGATTTTGAGCTGTAAGGAAAAGTCAGAGCAATGTCAGAGCTAAGATGTTGCCAGTGGAACAACTCAGAGACAGGTGCCGAAGGAAGAAAAATACACCAAGGAAATGATCGTAAGCTGCATGAACCTGAGTCATGTCACTTTTGTCTCAGACTGTCAGCACACACATGGATATTAACATAACTTGTTTGACTCATGATTTCTTTTTAAAGCTCTGGTAACTTGATTATGTGTCTAAACCCTTAGGCAAAGGTGAACCAAGATTATTAGTAACAACAAGCTGATCTGTGGTGGTGGTTACTGGGACAGAAGAGGGTAAAAACTTCAAGGTTTTAGGGGAAAAATGAAAATATGATTTTTGAGTGTATTAACTAATCAACAGCAGACACCACAAAGAAAGGATTTTAAATTGTGGAAAGACAACTTAGAAAAAAGAATTTAGAATATAAAATGCTATGTGTTCATACAGGAGCACAGAGAGAAAGACAAAGATTGAGCCAACCATGAAATTACAAGGGCTCAGTTAAAAAGAGGAAAAATGGAAAACACATCTGGGATGACAACAAGAAAATAGAAAGGGAACTAGAAAAGGAAAGAAATTGAAGGAAAGCATGGCAACCATCATCTCAATTTGTCTCAGCTCAGTTAAAAGTGCCAATTTAGATTCTCTGTTCCAGATCTTCAGTATATTTTTATCTGGGATTTTGGTTCAAGTCATTAAGATTTTCTGCATACTTAAAAATAACTTCCCTGAAAATTTAGCATGAAATTCTTTTAGCAAAGGAGAATTTTGAAGGAAAAGAAATATTTTCCTCGCATTTTATCAAATTATCTCTATATGTACAACCCCTACCAGGTTTTTAAATGTAACATTTTTTAATCTATTCCAGATAACAAATGGAAGGTACGGGGTTTGTTACTTGTTTGGTTTTTAACTCATTAAAAATGTTAAGTGTAAACAGTGAAGTCTCCCCTGTTTTACTATTTCAAATCTACCTACTGCTTTAATACATATTTTTGCTTGCTACCCTTCATTTCTATACTGTAAATACAGTATTCATCTGTTTAAATAATTATCTTTTTTCATATATCTTCATGAGCTAGTTTGGCAAGGATGTAGTCTGAAGAAACCGCTGTCATACACTAGTTGTCTAGAATATTTTTTGACCTCTGATAAGCTTATTTCCAGCTTATTATCTACTACTGAAATCTTGATTTTCTACTCATGATCTTTTGTTAACTGCAATCAGTGACTGTCATGACATAAAACACTGCAATTTTCTCACTGCTTATATTAGGATAGGTTTTCCTATCAACACCTTTGTTAAATTACACACACTGAAGTCTAAGGAATTAATTCATTCAGTTTCCTTAACCCAGCCTCACTGAAAGCTCAACCTTGTCAAACAGCGATTAGTTTGTGGCTCAGCCCAGGTACCTCTGGCAAGTGTCATCACCTTTTAAGCACAGCAGCTTTGCTGTCTCTGATACTGCCAGAAACAATAAGTTAGCAGCTTTCACACTGCATGGTACCATTTATTCCAGGATAAAAACACTACATAAAATACACATACCCTCATCAGTGGGCTCAATGTAAGCTCAGTTTCCAAGGGTGTCAAAAGCCACATGAAGCCTTGTGGTTTCAGCTGTTAGTCCTTTGTTCCAGCTTTCATCTTCTTGTATGGTGCTCGAAAAATATCAGGACCGTTTCTTCATACCCATTACTTATCCTCCAGGTCTAGCATAAACAAAATAAACTACTTGCAGTTTTCCCTTAAGCCATTTAGATATTACAGCTATTCTCAGCTGATTTCAACAGTTTGCAATACTTTATATCAACAGAAATGTCTCTGGAAATGTCTTTTGTCTCTCTTGCTTATCACGTGTCAAAATAATAATACTGGAAAATTCTCTCCAGCATGTATCTTCACAGTTTTTGGTCTAGAATGAAAATATACCAGTTAATTTATAGATTGCATGATGTCAACTGTTCACATCCATTAACTGTTTTAGATTTTACTCTAAAAGATATCTAACCTATCTCACCCGCACATCCACACAGACAGGGTGAGGGTGTTGAGTGTGCAGCGTGTGATGCTTGTCCAAGGCAAGAAACTAAAGCAAGCACCGCATGCCTGATTCTCCCATCCCAATCCACATGGCTGTCACTGCTTGTACAACTCCACCAGCTGCCTTTTGGGAGAGAGAGAGAGCAAGAGGAAGTTTGTGATTCTGACTCATGAATCCTCCCGCTTGCGCTTTTAAAGCACTATCTCCACCTTTTCACTAACAAGCGAGACTGAAGTCTCTGTACGTTCCTGTTCCTGTTCCTGTTTTCCATCTGCAAGCAAACACAAGAATGTGAAGAGTATACACAACACTCATCTACAAAAAAATAATCAGTAAAAGGCTGTAGGAAATCATCTCATAGTATATAATCTCTAATAATGAATAAATCTATTTTCTTACAGCTAAGACAGATCCTGTACTATGGATTTATATTAGCACCACTAAGGTATGATTCAATAAATATGGGAGAGCTAAAAGAGACGAATATGGTTTAGGCAACATGAAAACAGAAATTGGCCTGCTACTGAAGATGGTGACAATGATTTGTTGCTAACCTGAAGAGAAATAAAATATAAATGAATTGCAATGGAAAAATTAAAGGAAAACATAAAAGTAGCACATGGTGCTGTTAACTTCCCTAACTCAACACTGGAATATTTTTTGTATTCTGGAACATTCAAAGCTTAGCAGAGTATAACAGCTGCTTTCCAGGATAGTAAGTAAATGTGGGTTTTTAAAATGTTTGCGAACTAGAAGATGAAACATTTTCTGTTTTTCAGATGTAAAAGAAACATCTGGAGCAGACTTCTTTCCGATTCAGAACAGACTCTGTCTGGGTCAGGAGAACACATTATATCCTATCCCTTGCTGAGCCATTTCCTCCTCTAGAGAAAAATTTTGGATCACTAGCACCAAATTTTGGACGACTGGTTGCTCTTTCATCTATTGCTGCAATACTGAATATTGTCAGAAAATAAATTTGATCTGCTGATTAACCCAAATCTTAAAAAAGATAGTCTGAGGACTACAATACCTCCACGAGTTTTCTCCTGAGTCAGAGCTATGATGACACACCACATCTCATTCTCAGGATCATAAGATAGCTCAGGCAGAAACCCCTTTCTGCTCAAGAGATCTCTAGTCCAACCTCCTGCTCAAGCTGGGGGAGATCAGACCAGCTTGTTCAGAACTTTATCCAGATGCGTCTTGAAAAACTGCAAGGACAGAGGCTGCACAACTTCTTTGGGAAATCCATGCCATTAACAGACTATCCTCACAGTGGAGATGTTTTTTTCTTATACCCAGTCTGAACTTCTTCCAATTTCCAGTGTTTGTCTCTTGTCCTCCCACAATGTACCTCTGAAGAGCCTAGCTCTGTGCTTTCGATAACTTTCTTGTAAATTCTTGTAAATTTGCTGCCAAAGCCATCTTGTCTACAGGCTGAACAAGCCCTGGTCCCTCAGTCTGTACCTGCAGGCCAAGTGATCCAGCCCCAAACATCGTGGGGGCCCTTCACTGAACCCTCTCTGATTTATCCACGGCATTCTTCTGTTGGGGCACCAAAACTGGTCAAAATAAAGTAGGTATGTTCTATGTGACCAAAACTGGTCACAGTTAAGCAGGTATCTTCTAAGGAGCACTGTGAGCACACCCCTGGATATAGTGCCTGTGCTCCTGTTCACACACGACTCGGGAGTTCAGGATTTCAGAATAATCTGTGACTTTGGAAATATAATAGAATTCTCCTCAAAAAAGAGCCAACATGCACCTTAGGCAAACCTGTATTTATAGATGTGCTATATAATAGTCAACTCGTTAAAAAATGTTAAGGCAATCAATAAGTCACATTGCTGTAAAGCAACATTATTAATATGCTACCAGGATGAATCAACTTTGTAAAATTCCTGAGATAAAGAGATTCCCTCCAACACATTCCTAGCAAGTTTCTAGTCACTAGAGAGTCTCCAGTACCTGCAGTAATGAAAGACACAAGAATGGAAACTCCAGTTCTGCAAGCTGTAAGGTCTCAAAACACATTGTGATAACTCTCACCAAAGAAATACGAACAAACCCATGTCCTCCCTGACAATTTGTTTTCTTCAGGAACTTCACTGGCTAAAGTCTGCTTTTTTCCTTTCTGCTCCATTGTCTGGAAATGAAATTAATTCCTTCCTTAAACTTATCCAATTGAGCTCAACTTAAAGTTGTATTTCCTCCGGTTTTAGAGGGAATCAGTTTCTGCTTGAGGAATTAACACCCAAACTTATCAGCTGTATCACTGCTGCTATCACCACTGGATTC
>NW_010396152.1:7394-14546 GCF_000710305.1 Buceros rhinoceros silvestris
CAGGAATACTGGAAAGATGTCACTGGTATTGCTGCTTTTCTGTGCTAATTAGTAAGGCAATTATAATTAGGATAAGATTCCTAAAGATAAAGGGGAATAGAATGAACAAGGAGCAGGCGGAAAGTAGGTAGGTGGATGATGGGCATCATCCATACCACAGAAGTGGAGCACCTACCACAGCGCCACTTCAAGACACCAAATGTGAGAGTAACATGAGAGAAATATAAGAGAAATATTTCAAGAATGTCAGAGATGGATGACAGGCCAATGAGCATTTCTGGACTTTTACTAGTTCTTGCCACTCTCCAGTTTAGCAGCAAAGAAGATCACAACAGCAGAAAGAGATATTTTCTAGAATGAAAAATATTGCATAAAAATACTGCCAAACAAAAGAAATTAGCTCAATGTTATTTATGTATATATGCCTGGCACTACAAGGAGAGTTAGTAAGCTAATATCTGCCTTTTTAAAAACAATATACATTTTTTATAACATCTAACCACTTCCATCTCTGTACTGTATGACTGAGCCAATAAACACACAGTGGTTCTAGGCTTCCAAACTGAAGCATATAAGCAGAAAGCTAATTCCACAACTGATTTTTCTGCTTACAGGCATTCAACAGTCTCATTGTGTTCACCCTACTCTACACGAAGTCACTCCTCAAAGTACGGACAGATAAAAATTACAAAATAATAGCCAAACCCAAGATGCATCTATTGCCCACTCAGTAGTCATGTAGATTGTACACATACTGCTATACCACAGCTCAGATATGTTTCTCAAATATTTGCTTAGCGATCCTCCAGAGACTCAATGTCAGCTTCCCTGACCAGGTTAAAGTCAGAAGTCAATGTTAAAAGCAAGACAGGCTTTTCAGGCTTTAAGAAGTTTGACTCCTACCGGCTTTTGATAGTATTCCAGTTCATATCCATCTGGGGAAAAAAGGACTGTAATACCTTAATTATTACTTTTTTTTAATTTTACATTTGCCTGTAATTTATTTCAATTAGGCTGAAACACTGATTTCAAAGTATTGTGAACTGTCATTTATGGAAACCAGAATTTCACTCTAGATTTGCACTGCTCTCCTTCCATCGCTCCTTCTGTAATCATTATTATACTATAATCATCAGTAATTCATACAGTTAGCATCTCCCTTCCTGTTCAAAGTTTCTGAGTTTACAAAGGTTAAAACAAAAATGATGGCTTATTGTTTCATTCCCCATGCAAAAGAAAAGGAAATGTTTGCTGCTGAAGTTGTCACAGTGACACAAACGCACTCTTTTATAACCTCTCATGTTCTGTTAGTCGTTTGCGGGCATTGATCTTTTTCATGATTTGAAAACAGATCAGATTTTTAAGTCCTGTTCACTTTCAAAATCATGGTCTGTGTTATCAGTAGCTCTTCCTTCTTGTTTCCTCCTTGATTATGCTAAAATAGACCCTATTTAAAATGAATAGCATTTCTTTCGCGTCATAAAATCTACCAAAGAAGTAGAGGGAAAACACTGTCAATTGTCACAAGGCAAGCTGATCCACAAAACACGTTGTGTAACAGGCAGGACTAATCTCTCCCACCACACTTACAGACACAGATGTCCAGGTTTATTTAAAATAGCCCTAAGCGAAACAGAACAACTTGTGGTGTTCGGGTTTTTTTAAATGCATGTGTTTTACTGAGAGGCATTTGATTACAGAAAGATCTCAGATTTTATTCCTGTGCTGACAAGGCATCAACGGTTAGAGGAAATATATCAGCTGGATTGCATTTTCTCCCTCAACACAGGGACAGTTCCATCCAGACCATTTCCCAGATGTTCTTGCCTGGAAATTCTACCAAACCACTGGATCCAAATTGATCAGAACATTATTATGTACTAACAAGATACGGCTGAACAGAATTATTCATTTTTCCTTACAAATCTATGTTACCAGGGCAGGGGGGAAGTGAGTAACTTTCATGCGTACATGGGAAAACTCTTAAAACTTAGAAGGCAAAGCAGATTATGTTATTAACTGATATTGGCAAATAGGTATATATGGGCATTATTAAAAATATTATTGCTGTTAAGTTCTAGTGAAATGTCAATCAGTGAAAACAAAATTTCACATATGGTACTAGAGTCTTGTACAATGAGCCTTATGATTTTGCTTAAGCATCTCTGAAGGCCACCCATGCTCTTGACAGGATATCTGCGTAACAAATAACAGAATTACAGCAAACAATCTGAATAATTCCATCTTAGAAAGACCACAGGATAATTAAAGGAAGAACAAAACTTTCTTAAATATATGAGGTGAACCACAATACGATACATATGATAAATCGACTATATTTTAGCAACAGTGTAATGCCCCTGTCCTTTAGATCTCACTTTACAGATACAATGATACATTTATATGGAATGCAGATGAAGGCAAAAGAATCAGAGTGAATTACAGGTTAAACGACTAAAATTTCAGCATTATATAGGGCATCCTTCAGCAATGGGAACTAAATTGTGGGCAATCGCTGGACAAGATGAAGACTTTTAAAAGTGAGGTTTAACTAACAACATAAAACTTTGGAATTTCTACTTCAGTGCTAGTAAGATTTCTACATAGCCTGTATTCTCTGAATAGAATCACAGATAAAAAACAGGTTGAAGAGGGTACATTTGGAAGACAGGACATCTAGTCCAACTTCCTGCTCAATGCAGTGCCAGATTCAAAGCCAGATTAGCTCGCTCAGAATTTTACTCGTTAGTCTCCTAAACCAGAAAAAAGTAAGGAAATTTAAAGAGTAATCTCACATCTTAAGATAATAAACTAATAAGTTATATGACATTTAGCCTCAAAAACTAGCCAGCTGAGCTGCTGACACAAGCAGATGAATACAACTGTACCAAGTTCAACATAAAACAAGGGTTTAGTAAAGCCCTTTTCTGCACATGCAAAAAAACTTAGTTACTTCCAGAGAATTAAAAATTCACTTTCAGGTGAACATACTTTATAAAAAGACATGCTGAAAACTTTTTCGTAGCATATTTAGTTGTTCCTTAAAGGAACAGCTTTTCATGAATCAGCCTTACTCCTATAAACTGGCCTACTATTATTCTCTCTGCTTAAAATTCCTGTAATGGTCTACCTGCTCTTAGACTTAAGAGCTCAGCTGTGTAGGAAGCATTCTCATTTTGGATTTCTGCACTAACATTGCTTTGCATGTACTGATAAACAAATACTTAGATTTAAAGAATTTCTTTAAATAAAATTTGCCAAGATACTTGGAACAAAACACAGGAACTGCCTTCAAAAAAGTCAAAACCGTACTGAAACCAATGTTTATTAATTCCATGTGACTTGTTTGTAAGGTCTAAGAAAACACTAAAACTATATTGTACGTCATAAAACACAGAATGTTATTCTAGCATTTTAAATGCCAGAGTCCTATGCATTCCTAAATTGAAACATATAGATTGACATTGTGTTGTAAATGACAATGTACAATGCAATGTGCACAGGAGAATTTCTCAGGGATTTCAGTCTTCCATTCCTTAGAGAAAAGCTTCTAAAATTGCTGGTTTCTATACCCCTGTAGTTACAGCAAGTTTTGTTAAATTTTCTCCCTGCAGAAATCTTAGACATTAATGTGGTCAGAGATGTGTAAAAATAATAAACAAGCTTGTCATGGCTATCATTACCTGTTTCTATGTAAATAAAAGACTTGCTGAAAAAAGAATTCATGACTCCTGTGGAAGATGTGCTAACTACCTGCACACAATTCTTACTCATCTGCTGAAGTTGTCACCTGGAAAGTAACACATACTACAAGTAAACAAACAGCACTTTGTTTACTCAGCCCAGTTGCCCAGAGCTTGTCTATAATTTAGAGAAGACATGTCTTCACCAAGACAGATGCCCATGGCTTTGGTAAAGAGGTAAATGGATTTTTTTTTCTGTGATAGACTTCCTAAAAGCCAGTATTGAATAAAAATAAATAAATAGGTTTGGTCTGATCAGCTGTTTCTGAACTTGTTCATTAGGCCGGCTTATTATAACCAACCAAAACCCAAAAATGTATTCCCAAACAGACATAAACACACAATCTCAACTGTTTAAAGAAGAGGGGAAAAAAAAAAAAAGAAAAAAGGAATTGTGCCTGGAAGAGATTATCAAAGAAGCTTCAGATCAGATAACCTGAAACTGGATTTTTGGCCCTTGGTTTCCCTCTGTGGAAGGTTGCTATCAAAATGACACTGGACCGCATCCAGCCGGTCTGCTAGGAGTGCTTAATGGAGCTGTCATAAGTACCATAGTGTTGAAAGGCCACGAGAGCAACGAGCTGTCTGGACTGCCAAACACCACCTCCTAGACTGCTGATGGGAGAAAAGTAGCTGTGCTTCCCAGGATAGAGCACCTAGAAGAGGCAGTCTGCCGCACCAGGCAGGCACGTAGGGCAGACAACGCGAACATGCCTTTTTGCCTTTAGCTTTCCATATGTGCCACCGGGGAGTCACGGGTTCCATTTCACATAAAACATCTTGCATGTGTACCCCTTCTGCTAACTTACACCTATCCACAGATTAAACAACACAGACATCAAAACGCATGTCACAAACACCTAACTGGAAAACAGACTTTCAAATAACGCTATTGTTAAGAGGCACCACATGGGGGCCCCTGCAAGATCTAGAATTTTCTTGTACCATATTTGGGCAGAGCACAAACAAGTCACATTTCTTTAACTAGAGACATTCAAACTACTTTCTTCTAAACAGCTCCATCTTTTCCACACAGGACTCCACCCTGAGAGTTATAAATTGACGACTTAAACCAGGCATACCATTAGTGTCTTTTACCCACAAGACTTCTCTAGCTACACAGGTCTCCTGACATCTAATTACATAAGAAGTATGAATATACGTGGCATAGCAGGAAGCAAGTTGTGAATAATTCCCAAAAGCCTCGAAACATACACACACACAGAGTGTGCAGAGGAATCCAAGATCATTAAATATGTTGCAGCTACATAAATCAGAGAAGCACAATGAGTTAGCCTCTTGTTAGCTCTGTGCTGCCACAGCTGGTTTACTGCCTCAACCAGTAACACTTGTTACGGCTACATTATGCTCCATTCAAGTTTCTCACTGAAAAATAGCCGTGTTTTTTATATTTTTATACACCTCTAGAGCAGATGACAATACAGAAGACAAAAACTCAAATATTCCTGACCATCAAGTTATTTTTTTTAAAGTTAATGCTGGTTCACTTCAGTGAGGTAAACTGTCCAGCACTAATCAGTGCCTTCCGAGGAAGTAGATAGTATCATCATATTTATTTCCTTCAGATGGAAAAAAAATGAAAACAAGACCAAGCAACTTATAAGATTTCATTAGCACTTGGTGCTATTGACACAAGTAGAAGCCAATTATTCCCAGATCCTGAGTAAGTCTTTCTTCCCTCCTTCACACTGCTGTCTCACAAACAGAAAAGTTGCCAAAAGGTACAGAGGTGCGTGCAGAGATGGGTCTTTTCACTTATCTTCACACACACACCCCTTTTTTTTCCCACCAGCATCTACTATAAACTGCAAGATGATGAGAAGCAAAGGAGGGAGCTATAATTAAAAATGCGTAAACAGCACTGGTGAGGCCACATCTGGAGTAGTGTGTTCAGTTCCAGGCTCCTCTGTAAAAGAGAGATGTGGACATACTTAAGGGAGTCCAAAAAGCCCACAGACAAGACGAAGGGGTTGGAGCACCTCTTACGTGAGGAAAGGCTGAGAGAGCTGGGACTCTTCAGCCTGGAGAAGAAAAGGGTCTCAGAGGGGGTCTTTTTATGCATATAAATACCTGAAAGGCTCTTCTCTGCGGTGCCCAGTGACAGGACCAGAGGCAAGAGGCACAAATTGAAACACTGGAGGTTCCCTGTCAACATCAGGAAATGCTTTTTCACCGTGAGAGTGTCTGAGCACTTACACAGGCTGCCCAGGGAGCTTGTTGAGTTTCTATCCTTGGAGATACTCAAAAGCCGTCCGGACACGATCCTGACCAACTGGCTGTAGGTAATACTGCCCAAGCAGGAGGGTTGGACCAGATGATCTCTAGAGGTGCCTTCCACCCTCAATCATTTTGTGATTCTCTGAAAAGCATCCACGAGGCTCCTCACCACCACCATCTGTGCATGTCATTTGTAAAAACCAGTTTCTTTATTTTGCCTTCATATTTGTGAGGTGAACTGCACTGGTCCTGCCAACCCAGGCCAATTTTCACACTCCACATGTCTTCCCATCTACTCCACAAACAGAAGTAAACCTCTACTGATACTTCATCACCTGGACCTTGTCAGTGTGGTTCTAAATGCTAGGAACCAATTGACCTTCACTTCATGGGTCTCCCTCCTGTGCATGCCTCAGGTACCAACTTGCTTCTCAAATATGGAATGCTACCTGTGACCTGCTTCCATGGTAAGAGGTACGCTCATTCCCTTCCTCCACTGCCTTCAGACACCATTCAGCACTAAACCAGTATGAAAGGATCCAGGTTAATTCTATTTGTTGCTTTGCTTCAGAAATCTAAAATTTAATTCCTGAGGGGGGAAATCTGTCTTTAATCTCTGAAAGCATCACAAGCCCCAGGACACTACATTATAAATGTGTACGCTGTGCTTTGCATGAGGGATGGCTATTCTACAGTACACAGATTCACAGACATAACAGGACTTACAGAATGCTGCCTTCACCTACAGCCTCTACCTATTGGCTTCACAGAGTTCCCCACCTTTTTCTTGCCTGTTTGGCATTGAATCATGGAGACAGAGGTAGGGGAAGGCCAGACATAGTATAAATCCTTTCAATATGCCATCAATAATCAAAAAGGCTCCATCCTCAGTCAGTGAAATTCAAATTAAAGAAAAGGTACAGGGAAAAGAAAGCTATATGAAGGTTACAAGGAGTATCAGTATTAAAGAATCTACTTCACAGTCACTACAGGTGGTTAAACACCCATTTTACACAGAGTAAAAAAGTATAGTCACTACAATTGTGCAAATCACTAACTGGAAAGCTCACTGGGTGTCTTGAAAGTAACACAGAAACGACCACTAGCTCTCTCTGCGTGGGTTTATTATGGTTTTCCTCTTGGGGTAGGTCAGCAAAGATCTCCTTTTTAG
>NW_010396153.1:0-8490 GCF_000710305.1 Buceros rhinoceros silvestris
CAGCGTCCATAACAGTGTACTGCAACAGTTCATATCCAATTTTAGGTCAAATATCCATTCTACAACTGGCATTTTTCTGATGTGCTATGGCAATATATCAACAATTCACTGGTCCACTGGTAATGTATGAAAGTTAATGTGTAATCAACACGCTGTGATTTTGATGATAACTTGCTGTAACGAATTACCAGGGCAATTTGAGCAGGTGCATACTAATGAATGATCATAACACCATAGTATGAAATTCTTCTCTGTGATTACAAGCAAGGACCTTCCTGAAGCTGGTTTGATTGTTTACTTCTGGTTCAAAGGGAACTTCTGTGATGTAGAAATGAGATTCTAAAACACTATTGTTGCTTCATTTGTACTTTCAAAATCTTCTTGTTGACATAGAGATCCACAAGTAATTCCACCTTGCAGTTATTTAAAAAAAAGTGTGCAAATAAAATGACTAATTCTTCTTTTCTGTTTGCATATTCAAGTGTTATGTGTGTATTCCAGAACTGAAACTCATTTTCAGTACATATTTTCATGGGAATTTTTGGTAGATTATTATAGTACAGGCAAGCAGCCATAAATTGGGGCTTGGGAAGGTCAGACTATACATTAAAATAAAAAAACCCAAAACCCTGAAATGGAACAGAGCAGTGGCCAGAGATAATGTAAAGTCTACATCCCTGGAGGTTTTTCAGAAGACTGCCAGACAAAGGAAAGGCTGAATGACCTAGCACATAGACCAGCTTCTCCAAGGTAAAACCAACTTTTTTATTATCCTGGGTTATTTTGAATAAATATATTAGGAAGCCATTATCCCATGTATGTACCCTTCCTCCAATGATGACAGAATTTCCTCTGTCTACAACCACTTAGTATTTACTATGAATGCACTGAGAAAATATCTGTAAGATTATTAGCTGCCCATTCATTCATGAATTCCAATTCATTACTAGAGATAATTAGAAAATTAGGTAAGATTTTCCTTTTGCCTTGAAGTGGAGTATGAACGATTATGGCCTTCATTAAATCATCATGTAAAAACTTTTGTTTAGTGAGTATAAATCTGTATTACAATGAAGTTGTTGAGGCAGCTTATATTAAAACACTGAATAAATAAGTAAGCCTCCATAAAAATGAAATAATTAAGGCTGAAATGGCTTTTAAAGTAATTCTTCCCCTCGCCCCCCCAAAAAGAAAATTAACATAGAAAGGTTTTTCATAACTGTATGTTCTATAGCAGGATACGAAGGCAATAATAACAGACAGTAATCTTGTAAGAGAAATACAGATTTTTCTCCCAGGGCTTTTACACATACTTAAAGATCATCTTTTTTGTTATAAAAAATCTATAAAAGGTTACATAAGATGATTAACCACAATAAACACAAAGGAAGAATGATTACAAGCAATATCTCAGTCCAACCTGGAAATTTTAAAAACATCCACAATATGAAGTAAATAAAAATGACATTTTGGTTCCTGGTTTTGTAAATGCATCAGGTTTTCTTAATTAAAAAAAAAAAAAAAAGAAACACTTTACAAAGCCCTTTTAACAAATACTTTTTAGTGCTTTAAAAATACTTAATTTGGGTATTTATGTAAATAACACCCTTCCTTTCCTGATTGATAGAATGTTGTTTGCAGATACGTGGTAAAATTCTAATTGTAAACTCAGCATCATTCACATACGTGAATTTACAAATTCAAAGGTATTTACAAATACCTTTCTAATAGAAAGTTTGTACTGTACATTTTTTGCCTTTGTTTACAGTATTGCACAGTGGTTTTTCCATTTTATGGACAGGTAGAAAGGAATTATTTTGATGATTTTTAATGTTTTCTCTCCTTTACTTGATGTGGGGGGGAAATATAGTGACCAAGGATGAGGAAAAGACTGAGGTGCTTAATGTCTTCTTTGTTTCACCCTTTAAGAGTAAGACCAGTTGTTCGCTGAGTGCCCAGCCCCTTGAACTAGAAGAGACAGGGAGCAGAACAAAGCCCCCATAATCCCCATAAAAAGGAAATGGTAGTGACCTATTGCACCACTTAGATGTGCAGAAGTTTACGGAGCTAGATGAGATCCACCCAAGGGTACTGAGCGAGCTGGCAGAAGTCCTCACCAAGCTGCTTTCCATCATTTACCAGCAGACCTGCCTAACATGGGAAGTAATAGTCAATTGGAGGTTAGCCAGTGTGACACCCATTTACAAGAAGGGATGGAAGGAGGAGCCAGGGAACTACAGGCCTGTCAGTCTGACCTTGGTGTCGGGGAGAGTTATGGAGGAGATCATCTTGAGTGCCATCATGCAGCATATACAGGACAACCAGGTGATCAGACTCAGTCAGGATGGGTTTATGAAAGGCAGGTTCTCTTTGACTAACCTGATCTTCTTCTGTGACAAGGTGACCCACTTAGTCACCTAAGTCTCTGGATGTGGGAAGGGCTGTGGACATTGGCTACCTACATTTTAGTAAAGCTTTTGACACTTTCCCACAGTACTCTCCTGGAGAAACCGATTGCTCATAGCTTGGATGAGTGTACTCTGCACTGGATAAAAAAAACTAGCTAGATGGCCAGGCCCAAAGGGTGTTGATAAATAGAGTGAAACCCATTTGGCTGCCAGTCACGAGTGGTGGCCCCCTGGGATCAGTGTTGTGACCTGTTCTCTTTAACATCTCTATCAATTATCTGGATGAGGCGATCAAGTGCACCCTCAGTCAGTTTGCAGATGATGCCAAATTAGGCATGTGTGTCTATCTGAAAGAAGGCAGGGAGGTTTTACAGAGGGATCTGGACAGTCTGGATCAATGCACCAAGGCTAATGTATGAGGTTCAACAAGGCCAAGTGCCGGGTCCTGCACTTGTGTCAGAACAACCGCCCGCACTGCTACAGATTGGGGAAGAGTGACTGGAAAGCTGCCCTTCAGAAGAGGACCTGGGGATGCTGGTCAGCAGCTAACTGAATATGAGCCAGTAGTGTGGCCAGGTGGCCAAGAAGGCCAACAGTATCCTGGCTTCTATCAGGAATAATGTGGCCAGCAGGAGCAGGGAGATGATTGTCCCCCTGTACTTGGCATGATGAGGCCACAGCTGCTGGAGCTTGTCCTAAGAAGATCAGCAAAGCTGGTGAAGGGTCTAAAGAACAACACTTACAAGGAGTGGCTGAGGGAAGTGAGATTGTTTAACCTGGAGAAATGGAGGCTGAGGGGAGACCTTATGACTCTCTACAGTTATCTGAAAGGAGGTTGCAGTGAGGTGGGTGTCAGTCTCTTCTCCCATGTAACAAATGATAGGATGAGATGAAATGTCCTCAGGTTGTGCCAGGAGAGACATAGGCTGGATATTAGGAGAAATTTCTTCTCCAAAAGGATTGTCAAGTACTGGAACATGTTGCCTAGGGAATTGGTGGAGTAGCCGTCTCTGGATGTCTTTAAAAGACTTATAGATGTGTTGCTTAGGGACATGGCTTAGACATGACCTGGCAGTACTGGGTTAATGGTTGGACTCAATGATCTTAAAGGTCTTTTCCAAAACAATTCTGTTTTTCTGTGATTCTGAGATTCCAAGACAACACATAAAGAACTTTTCCAGAAGTGAGTCCTATCTGGAAGGTTCTTGATAATGATTACATTCTTTGAGATAAAAAGGATACCAAACCAGAGCTGTTTTCAAGACCTTTTTTTCCAGATTAGAATTTAATTCTATAGTTTTTTAATCTTAAGACTACTAAATTCAACAGTAACAATGCAAGCATTTAATATATATATATCATCCTCCTTCACTGTGCCAGTATATTCGTTTATCCTCCAGGAGTGCACTGGGATGGCTGAGATGGGAGTTATACTTTCTGCATAGTAGCTCATGTTTTGGATTTGTGACCAAAACAGTGTTGATAACACAGGGATGTTTTATCTATTGCTGGGCAGTGCTTACACAGCATTGAAGACTTTTCTGCCACTCACACCACCCCAACCGTGAGTAGGCTGGGGTTGCATAGGAAGTTGAGAGGAGACAATGCTGGGACAGCTGACCACAAAGGACCAAAGGGATATTTCATGCTATATGATGACATAATCAGCAATAGAAAGCTGGGGGCAAGAAGGAGGAAGGGAGGAAGTTTTGGGTTTATGGAGTTTGTCTTCCCAAGTAACCATTGCTCATGATGGAGCTCTGCTTTCCTGGAAAAGACTAAACAGCTGCCTGCCGATAAGAAGTAGTGAATGATTTCTGTATTTTGCTGTGCTTCCACATGCAGCTTTTGCTTTCCCTATTAAACTGTCTTTATTTCAACCCATCTGATTCTCATTCCACTGAGGGAGAGTGAACAAGTTCCTGTGTGGTACTTAGCTTCCTACTGGGGTTAACACAATCTCCTATTAAGAATTTAATTCTATAAGCTTGTAGCTTCAAAGTACTTAATTCCATAGAAAGAGTGCAAGCACTCGCGTATATGTCATCTGCCTTCCATGTGTCAGTAAACCTGTTTATCCTCCAGGGACCTTAATGAATGCTACAGCTGGACTCTGTTTACAGGTGAGAGAGCATGTGAGATCATTGCATGGAAAAGCATGAAGGAGGTAACTGATACCTAAGCAGGATTCCAGACTGGATGATACCGTCCTGAAACACAGGGTTCCACTTTTCCAGCTCCCTGACTGCAGCTGACATAATAACTTCTGAATTTCTCTTAACATATGTGCAGAATATCACCCAAATATAAGTATTCAGGAATCTGATACCTGTAGTTTGAGCTACAGTTTCCTACCACTTTGGTCAGAACTGCAACAGCTCCTACTACTTGTGGACTACTTGACAATAGTCCCAGGTAAGAGTTCTTTGCATTTTCTTTCCTTAATGGAATACACAGGTGTATAGATAGATGCGTACATGCTGGAAGTAACACCCTGACCCCCAGACATGAGGGAGCGATGCACTGACCATCTCTCTTCTGAATGCAACAGTAGTTGCTTCAATGCTTGTCAGTTGTTTAACTCCCAAAGGCACTTATTATAAAGAGCTCTAACACATCTGTAGACCTTATGGAAGTCATAAGGAACTGGCTACTAAACTTATGGAACATTCCAGTTAATTCCTGCATTGAAAATGTTTTTGACTACAAATGAAGCAATCACGTACTTGGCACAGACTCAGAAACAGCAAATACGAAAGTCCCTAATTGACATGAATAAGACAAGTAGTCTTCCCACAAAAGAAGAAAGAACACTTTCCGTCAGCGGCATCATTCTCAGTTAAATACAGCTATACCAATGCAGAAAGACAAAGGACACATATTTGTCTGTTTAGGCCATTTATTTCTATATGAATCTTAAAAAGGGCTCCAGTTTTTAGGTATGAACTTGTAGTTATGTGATGCTAACTTATTGCACAGAAAAATTTGGTGCAGAGAAGCGTGCTCTCATGAACAAAGAGAACTGAGTTTATTAGCTTAGACATAAACATACAGTTACTTTCCAATCAGAACTTATTTTCACCTAGTTGCACAGAGTTTGGAGAACGAAACTTGATATATTATAAATTTGGCAGAAAAAGAAAAGGAACTTCATTTCGTTTACCTTTTCATACTCTCTGTTTTAGATAAACCATGATTTTTAATCCCATTTCAGGTGCCAAGATATTCCCATTCTCACCAGAGGAAATACTGTAATATAACAGGATTCTGGATTCCACTATTCAAGTCACATCCTGGTTCTATTCTGGAATTGGACTTTGCCCAATGCCGCAATTACACTGCCCTTTCCCCATCCCACCAGACTTTTGTGACCCTATTCTATCAACTCTCTAACCAGTCAGTGCTAATGGGAACTGAACAAATTTAGCATGGTGTAAATTATGCTCCAGCTTTTGAGTTGGAGAGAAAAACAAGAACTAGGTTGTTCAGCTACCATCAGCGGTCTGTCAGAATGGCTGCTGATGCTTTATTTCGCATGAAAATTTTACATTGCATTTTCTCCATGTTTTCTCTTCATTTAAATTAAGACCTCGCTTACATCTCATAATCTCCATTTTATTGCAAAGTCTGTTCCCACGTTAATGAGAAGTAGGGTGTTTGATCCACTGCTACTCCAAGAATTTTGCTTCTCCAGTGTACCTATAAGCGGTAATTAAGGATAGCAGGTCATATAGGGAAAGCAGGTGTATAAGCCAAATATATCTGGCATCTGAAGAAACAGTCATTAGGGACAAGTACTCCCTCTTCAGAAATTCTGCCTCATTAAGGGATAATCAGGAATGCATCAATAAAGTGACATAACTGATTACTTGTGCATCTGTCTCAATAATTTTTGTGCTGCTTAGGTCTGCCAGCAGCAGCAAGCGGGAACAAATTGCCACTGCATTATAATATTAGATTGATATCAGTGGAGTTACAATTGATGAGTTCGTGTTGATCTAAATGGTAAGATCTTATAGAGTTGCCTTATGCGGAACCTGATGCACGGATGATTGCTACTGACAAAAATGTCTATAAAGGTCATTAACAGACTAAAATCTGAATTCTATTGAAGAACACCATTATAATTTGCATGATTAATATTAAAGGATGCCTGTTGTATAAGCAGAAGTTTCTAAAAACAGCATCTGCTAGGCATTGCTTAGCAACACGTATGTATTTAGATGAAGGCATATGTGTCGAGACAAAACTAAAGGCTGTAATTTTAAAAAAGATAAAATTCGTAATTGTTCAACTTTAGTTTTAAAGAACATAGACATTATGTGCTACGTAAAAAAAATATTTGGGGTTGTTTGCTAGTGAGACAAGTGGTTTCAAGTTGCAGATAAGTGAAACGGAAGTAAGAAAAAGAAGCAAGAGCCTATTTTCTTCAAATTACATGAGTGGAAGAAAGAACAGTAAAAATTGCCTGCAAAATATTAGTTTTGCTCTGTCTTCAATAGGTCCAAGGAAGATAAAAGATGATCTAAGACCTCTTAGACATACATAAGTCCCTAAAATTTTATATGACCAAAACTTCCTTTTGGTGCCACAAAATGATCGAATCTAGTCTCACTTCACAGACAGGACTAAGGTAATGAGGATGACTTGCTTAGTTACTGTATTTATTTTCTTCCATCATGGAATTGTTGGTCCAATACCACCAGTGTAAATTTGGTGCCTGTGCATGCAGAAAGAGAAATCTACAGTTTCACTTTATTTTCTTCTTTTTTTCTCAGCTTATATTTCAGAAGTAGCAAAAGACACATTACCTGCTTGTATTGGGGTTTTTTCTGCTTTGTGATTCAAGCACTGGAGTGAACTACAAAAATCCGGTACCTCTACAATTGTTGCTACAGACTTCATGCATGTCTTTGGGCGGAATAGATAGACTCAAAGCCTCAAAGAGAGGTAGGCATTTAAATCTGACTCACTTTAAAGCTTAGAAAAGATGTTATTCATTGAAGAAACAATTGCAAGTTACTGCATTGTGTTTATAATTCTTTGCTTTAGCCAGACAAAAATAGTGTTTGAAAAGAATGGATACAAAGTGAAGTTCCTTGGTATTTGAGTTCTGACTCATTAAATATTTTTTATTTTTTATTATTATTAAAATTATTACTGACAATAAGATTGAACACAGTTAGTGTTTACTGCATATTTTTAAAAGCAGAATCTGGATTTCACATGACTTCAAAGTGGGGCCTTTAGGGAAACCCATCACATTTCACTTATGATAGTACTTTTAGGGTTAACTGTCCTTATAGTAGGAGAACTGACTTCTGCATGATGATCTTGAATTGATGAGATGAATCTGCTGGTTAAAGCTGCAGTCATGTTGTTGTCAATGTTGTCTGATGACAGTCATGTAACATTCAAAATAACCATTAAAACTACATTCTATAATTCAAAGAACACCACGATCACTGGTGGACATTATTAGGACACTGTTTTCTGGAAGTTGTGAAGATGGTTAGAAACAGAAAAAAACTTTAGAAGCCTGAATAAGACTTGAAGTTTTACTACAAAGGATCTGGATTCTCTGATTTTTCTTGAACTCTTATCTAATCTACATTCCGTATTCCCAAGATTTAACCTAGATATAGATTATTCTACATGTATAAGAAAATTTACAATTTTTTTTTTCCTGAAGTGAAGAATCCTTTATAACTGTCTGTCCCAGTTTGGGCTAAACTTCCTGGTTTGGGCTGAAACTTCCTTGTTTTGAGTTCTGGACAAATAGGAATTATTCCCTGCAAGTACTTTAACCCCACATTTAATTGGTCAAAAGAGGGTTAGGTGCACTGTTACGTGTTAAGGTTATAAAGCAGCATGCAGGGAGGAACCTCCCTCTCTCGGACTTCCGCCCCTGCAGCAGGGAGCAGCTCCTCCAGATCGCTGACTGCCGAAACCAGGCCCGGGAGCAGCCTGAGCAGGCCGCGTCCAGGCCGAAAAGCCTAAAGGTCTGCCGGCATCCCCCGGATCGCTCGTCGAGGTCCCGGGCAGCAGCACGCAGGGAGCCGAGTCCTCCCACGAACCTACC
>NW_010396154.1:0-531 GCF_000710305.1 Buceros rhinoceros silvestris
TTCAAAAAACATCACCCTGGAAATATCTAGGGTTGCAGGTCATGGATTCTCAAATCTGTCCACTGCCAATTACTATTCCTGACACATTTTCTACCCTGCATGATGTTCAAACCTCAGTAGGATCGATTCAACTTGCACAGCCGATTGCTGGCCTATCGAATGACAACCTTGATCCACTTTATCAATTGCTTCATCATAAAGAAGGGCAATCTTTGGAACGACGCCCTAATCCGGCTGTTTTTGAGTTGCTATCTCGTATAAGTTGTGCTATTGCTGAAAGTGCAGCCGCCAGAGGCATTCTGGACCTGCCAGTCTTCTTTGCTATCCTCAACTCTGATACTGAGGTTTGTGGAATAATCTTTCAACTACGGTCAGGTAAGAACATTCCTAATATCTTGGAATGGGTTTTCATGCCCAATTCACATAAACACACAGTCTTGCCGCACCTCACTGCCATTGGAGATTGTATCTTTAAGGCAACTCAGCGGCTCTTGCAGCTGATGGGTACGACCTTTACTATCCTATGCGTAC
>NW_010396154.1:711-1721 GCF_000710305.1 Buceros rhinoceros silvestris
TCGTGCCGCACCTCACTGCCATTGGAGATTGTATCTTTAAGGCAACTCAGCGGCTCTTGCAGCTGATGGGTACGACATTTACTATCATATGCGTACCGCTGTCCTCAGACATCATACAGAAGGCCCTACAAACCAATCTTTCATTTGCTTTAGCCGTAGACTATTCAAGGGCCACTCTGGAGAATCATTATCCAGCTCTTTCCTTTTTTGCAAGTCGTTTGACGTTTGAACCGCTACCCCTATGCTCTGACTTACCACTAAATGCCATTACAGTGTTCACTGATGCCAGTGGTGGCACAGGTCAAGCTGGAGTTATCTGGACTGATCCGTCCACTGGACAGGAAAAATCGCATAAGATCGTCGGGGAAGGATCAGTGCAAGTTCTTGAGCTGCAAGCAGTCCGCATTGCTCTGGAACTTTGCCCTGGACCGGTGAACATTGTCACCGATTCTAAGTATGTTGCTTCTTTGCTTCCACGATTGCACAGAAGCCTGCTGAAACACGTTGATAATCAGTTGTTATTTCAGCAGCTAACTTCACTGTGGCATTTATTAAATGCTCGTAAAGCTCCCTTTTTTATCATGCACTTTTCCAGCCATACCTCTATTCCCGGATTTCTCACTAAAGGCAATGCAGCGGCAGATGCCTTGGTCTCTTCTGCTCAGGTCGATACCTATGCCCAGGCAAAAGCCTCTCATGGCTTTTTTCACCAGTCAGCCCACGCTTTACAGCGACAATTTCAGTTAAACCACCAAGAAGCAAAAGATATCATAGCCATGTGTCCTCATTGCGCTAGAATACCTATGCTACAGGCTCAAGGGACTAACCCTCGTGGCCTGTGTGCCAACGCCCTTTGGCAAACAGACACTACGGAATATGCGCCTTTTGGCCGCCTTCGATTTATCCACGTTTCCACGGACACATTTTCTCATGCCATTTGGGCAACCCTGCATACAACAACCAATGCCCGACATACTATTGCTCACTGGCTGTCTGCTTTTAAAGTACTG
>NW_010396154.1:1828-3689 GCF_000710305.1 Buceros rhinoceros silvestris
GCGCAACCCTGCATACAACAACCAATGCCCGACATACTATTGCTCACTGGCTGTCTGCTTTTACAGTACTGAGCGAACCACTGTCCCTTAAAACAGATAATGGCCCTGCTTATCGCTCACAATCAGTCCATTCTTTCTGTAAGACATGGGCCATTTCTCATTCTTTTGGTGTCCCATATAACTCCACAGGCCAAAGCATCATTGAACACTCCCACCTAACCCTCAAGCGCTATCTCACTGTTTTAAGAGAGGAGGAGAATGGGAAATCTCTTACCACTCAGGAACTATTGCTTAAAGCTTTATATGTTATCAATTGGCTCCTTGTGGATGGGGACCGCTTAACCACAATCCCATGCCACTCGCGAGTCGTCAACTCTGTTGCTGGCAATGAGCAGTAGAGCAAGCGCGCCGGATTCATAACCAGCCAAAATCATTGCAGAACAAGTTTACCACCGAAGCGGCGCGATTCCGTGACTCACACGGCTGGCATTGTAGATTTTAGATACAAATTATGTGTAGACTGTGTGGATTTGACAGAGCAGTACTAACTAGGAGTGTTGTTTGAACCTATTTAACCATTCTAACAGCATTCATAAGCAACTTGTTCGGCTGCGCGACGATGTGCACCACATTAAAATTAGTACTTCCCATTTGACTCTTGGTTACGTGGCTGGGGCCTAGAGCCCTGGCTGATGGAATCCCTTAAATGGAGTCTCCAAATATTCTTCTCAATAATTGTCACCCTTGTTATATTAGGCTGCTTCTTATTCTGCCTGTTGCTGGCAATGAGCAGTAGAGCAAGCGCGCCGGATTCATAACCAGCCAAAATCATTGCAGAACAAGTTTACCACCGAAGCGGCGCGATTCCGTGACTCACACGGCTGGCATTGTAGATTTTAGATACAAATTATGTGTAGACTGTGTGGATTTGACAGAGCAGTACTAACTAGGAGTGTTGTTTGAACCTATTTAACCATTCTAACAGCATTCATAAGCAACTTGTTCGGCTGCGCGACGATGTGCACCACATTAAAATTAGTACTTCCCATTTGACTCTTGGTTACGTGGCTGGGGCCTAGAGCCCTGGCTGATGGAATCCCTTAAATGGAGTCTCCAAATATTCTTCTCAATAATTGTCACCCTTGTTATATTAGGCTGCTTCTTATTCTGCCTCCATCGATGCATCCAACACATCTTTTCCTTTTTTATTCGAGAAGGGGCAGATGTTGGTATCTTTCTAGCAGAAATTAGAACTGTGAAAAATATGCTACTCTCTCTCTGGGAAACTTAGCAGCCGAAACCCAGCTGCAGCACTGTTGTGTGGGAAATTATCTCTAACTAGCCTCTGTTTTATTAACTCTAACCAAAACAGTAACCACGTGGGGGCTAACCCCTTTTATCCAATTATAGTGCTTTAAGAGATGTGTGTTGTCTGTGTAACAGAGACACTATCCAATCACCATGTAGTTAGTCGAGTGGACAAGAGTCTATAAATTCGGACGTATTGTAAACAATAAACGGGTCTCACTACACACCGTATTGGCGTTTGAGCGATTCGTGCCGGCTCCAGCGAAAAGCCCGCCGTGCGTCGTGACAGAGAGGCTGCAAAGGGAAGATGAAAAGCAGCGCCAAGATTTGGGGCTGGCCCCTTTGGGGTGGGACCAATCACTGGACATAGTCACTTGGGAGTCCTGAATTAAACCTTAGTAAATATGCGCCCTACAAAGAGCATGTTGGAGGCTAGTGGCTAGACCAAAAGTGTGAGCCCCAAGTTTCTGGGTCTGTTTGAGAGGCTGCAAAGGGAAGATGAAAAGCAGCACCAAGATTCGGGGCTGGCCCCTTTCACGTGGGAGCCATCGCT
>NW_010396155.1:0-201 GCF_000710305.1 Buceros rhinoceros silvestris
CTGGCGCCCCCGGGCGGCGCGGCGGAACTTAACAACCCCCACCCCGGCCAAGCCCTAAGCTGCTTCCCTGCCTCTTCCCAAGCAGCGCTCAGGAATAAACAAGAACGCAGCCAAAATGTTTACATTGTGGTGTAATTTATTGGCACAAAAATATCCAAATACAACATGGCATCTAAACATGGCTACTCCGTTGTTTTTTTT
>NW_010396155.1:284-12272 GCF_000710305.1 Buceros rhinoceros silvestris
TGCATTGTTTTTAACGTGTTTAACCCATAAATCATAACTTTATCTTCACCCTCATGTCTAATAACCATTATTTTCTATTTCAAGTTATGACCAGTTCTGCCCCCGTCTGCCTCCCATGCCAAGCACTAACCCTCCCTAGTTATTTCCCAACACTGCTTTTTAACCCAGACGCTGCGGGGAGCTCCCCAGTGGTATTTCGTTTGTACCCTGCACCCCGTCTGCCACCGACCAACCCGCACAGGGGCTCCTGACTTTGCTTAGCTCAAGGCCTTCAGTTCTCGGATCTGCTCCGATATCCTGATCGGGTCTGACACACGGCTCCTGCACTAGCGTAAGAAATACAGTTTCCAATTTTGGGGCAAGAATCAAGTTTCAAAACAAGGTATCAGGCTGAAACAACGGTAAAATTCCGCTTCTCTTTCCAGTTACCCAGCTCACTCCCAAAGCTGAACGAAGCCTCCCACACAAGCGCGTTGAGCTCACTGTAGCCACACCACCCGGGCTGACCAGGGCAATAATTAATCTGCAAAGGACTTAGTTACATCGCAAAGAAGTCAAAACCCGTATACAGTTATTTTCAATGGATCACCAGTTCCCCAAGGACCAAGCGGAACCATCCGTAGTACAATCAGTCTTCACTGTCCTGGAAACCCAAACCACGTGTTGCGTTTCAGACAGTTGTGGTCTTCCAACAGCAGCTATACATTGGCTTAAACCAACTTTTAATATACAATAACTCTTTTCATTTACATTTCAAAATATTTGACAAAGGCTGTATTTCAGTCCAACGTTCAGTTTGTGTTTGTAGAAGAGCAAGTTTGGAGTGCAAAAGCCTCCAGAATAAAAGACTGTGGATACTTTGGAATCTTCTGTTACCAGAAAGGACACCTAAAGAAAGCAAAGGTAAAGTGGTAACGCTGACTTGCACATAGTCTCAAACAGGCACCACCGAGGAGGACTGAGACCCCGCACTAACTAGGCACCGTTTTAGCACAGGAGAGGTTGTCAGGTGAGCCCCAGGCTTCCCTCAGCCAACCCACACGTGAAATGCTAGGAAGATGGACTTCCCTAAGCACAGCCCCAAGGCAGCTAACTCGGCAAGCAAAAGCAAAGCCTCTTTGCCTATTTTAGAACATGCGGTTCCCCAGGTGCGTTCTTCCAACCCTTCAAGTGCTGAGGCTGGCTGCGGTTGATGTTCTGTATCCCACCCCTCCCTTCCCCCAGCACCTTTCTCACTGGGGACTGTCTGTAGGGTCAGTCACAGGCTTGCAAAGTTTATCGGAGCAGATGCAACATGTGGTAAGGCTCCTACATACAACTAGCTGCACAAGTGACGTTCTCCTTAGCTGTCCTCTGCTCAGATCTCTCGGGGGAGAATTTTGCAGGGTTAGGTGAACGACAGACTCACCATCCGATATAGCACTGGCACAGGTTCTCGTGGGATGTCGCTTGTTTAATGAGCAATTCTACTTGTGTGGGTACATCAAGAGTTTCGTCATGAGAGAAGTCTCGACCTTTGAAAGGAAAGTCACAAATCATGTAACTTGCTTTGGGCAGCAAAGCTAAGGACTGATGGGGCTTTTAACTACCCTTCCCTTACAGCATATAAAATGCAGAATTTTCTAAACATGGAGAACCTCTAAAGGCGTACAGTGCCCAGAACTCAGTTTTTCCCTGGTTTCTTCCTTTTACCTTCTGCAAATAATGGATAAACCAACAACAGATTCCAGTAGCTGGAATCCTGGTCTGAGTCCCTCCACGTACATTATCTGGCAGGTGGGGTGTAGTCTCTTACAAACTTTAAGAGCATAAAATTTCACAACTAAATGCTATAAAGCCAGGACGGTAGAAATTTAGCTTCCACTAACAAGCTAAGACATGAAAAACGTGAAGTCTGTTTAGTTACAAACTCCTCTGTGCTTTTCAGGTCAGGCTGCTTCGTACCTAAATACAGGCACCAGCAGCTGGGTGTCAGATAAAACTAGGAAAGTGGCGTCGTCCACTTAATCAGAGTATGTTAAATTCAAGGATCAACACAAAATACAAATGCTAAAAGTAGTGCTGATCCATCTTACCAGACTTTATGTTTATCTAATACAAACATAAAAACCTGCTTACCCGTGAGCTTATCTCGAACCCTGTTGATGATCTGAATTGCCTTCTTATTTAGAGCTTCTGGCTTCACCAGACCGTCTCCTACTACAAGACAGAAGCAGGAGAGAAAATTAGGATTTCATCTGAACAAGAAAAGCTGATAATGAACTGGATCTGTCCCATCTGATGGAGTTCTATCAGGATCACGATGAAGTTTTCTGATCTAAGAACTATAGTGCATCATTACGGAATCAGAGTGAGACTTACTGAAGGAGTGGATGGATTCAGGCACTGTGGTCCCAGTTTTCTTATGGGCTGTCTCACCCAATTCCACACTGTCCAACATTTCTATTGAAAAAACCAAGAAAACATAAAAGTGAAGCTGGAAAGCAGATAAAATAATATTCCTCTGGAAACATCCACAAAACTGTTAACCAGCTCATTTGAAAAGCGTATTTGACTGTGACCAAGTGCACCACACATCTCTGTCACTAATGGAAGCGTAGCACAGGAGAAAATACTCTTTTTCCACTGCTAATGAACTGCAAGGCCTGATCCAACTTACTGGAATGTTTTGTATAAGAGCGTAATTGAAAGATATTTTTAAGTTTTATACAATTTTCTTAAAATTACAATCAAATAAGTATGTTTATTTGTAGAGCTCGCCACACAACACGCTGTCCCTCTTCTGCCGGCCAACAGCAAACAGCTGACGGTTCAACACCGAGCTCTCACTCAGATGACGACTTGCCAGGTTTTGCATACTAGTATTTGGTAACTAAGTAAATAATTGTCACTTATCAATTGTACCTTGGATTACATCAGTTTTGTGTGCTCCAGAAGGGTGTTACAGTAACTGTAGATGAGCATCCACTTCCAGTCCGAAAGCTAAGGGGAATAAGCTGTTTATCTGACTACTATTGAGAAGAGGACTGAGAATATCTACCCAGTCTTGAGGACTGCCCAAAACCCACACCCAAACATTCGTGGCATACACCATCTCTTCTACTCACCTACTGACTGACTAGCTGAGTAGGAGTCTGTTCTTGTTCGTGAGCGCTTATTGCCCTTTGTATTTGCTGCAAGAAAATCAGGAGTTGAAAAGAATGAAGTTTTAGTGTTTCATAGCAAATTTGCCCACAAACATTACAGACGTGACTGCCTTTCTCCTTCTCCAGATTTTATACCACCTGAAAATAGCTTTCAATCTCCCGATGACAACTAATACAAAACTAAGCCAAATAATATTGCTTGTAGCTTCGTTCTGTGTCTGTATTTAAGGGTAAAAGGGTTTATTTCACTGTGGTAATTTCACATTACAATTCCTAGAACCACGTGCGCACAGAAACAGCTCCTGTGAGCCAACAATTTCATCAGATAGTCTCCAAGTAGACATCGGATTTCAGGCTGCTAGATTTCTTGTAAGAAATCAGACTGATACTTTCGTGCTGTCACTGTTTCATTAGAATCACTTACTGTCCATCAGCCGCCAGTTCAGCAACGGATCATACACAAAGGCTTCAAGCACGGCCATGACACTGTCCTTGTGTTCACGCAGAACTTCCATCACGGTATGACAGGTGATTCTGTAATTGCCATCGAGGCCTGTCACCTTCAAAAGAGAGAAGCGAATCACCATGCTGCTACACTCACTGTGCAACCCCAACCCTAGCGTTCAGGAGCAGGAAGCGGCTTGTGCTCAGGGTTGATGCAAACAGCTGTTTGAAATGAGGCAACTACGGAAGGCCTAAGAAATTGGAGGAATTTCAGAGTTTTCGCATCAACGAAAAAGTTGCTTTCAATTGTAATGTATTGTAGAGATCACAGGAGATATTTTAACTTACAGGAAATGCAGCTGAAATATTAACACCTTTGATTCTTACACAAGAAGGTTTAGCCACAACAGAAAACACTGGAAAAACTGAGAAATTGGTGCCGTTTACCCTAGGAACAATCTCCTTCGTGTTAAAGAGGGGCTGCTTACCTCCATAGCATTTGTCAGCATCCTTGTTAACCTAAACGGAATCTTCTCGGGGAACTTTTCTCTTGTCATTGCAACCTAAACAGAAGGATCGAGAATCAGCAAATTAATAGCTAATTTATTATTTAACAGTTAATATGTATTGGGGCTTTCTTGCTACAGCCTTGAAGATTGTTTTCCAAATAGGAAATAAAGTCCCAGCTTTCACAGTTTCCACAAATTCTTGGGAAAAACTAGATAATTAACTTGATAACAGAGGGAAAACTCCCATGTGCACCCAGTTGCTAGTGTCAAGCCACAGAGACTGCTCCCATCAGCAGCTTAAATTGCTTGAAGAAATTTTATAGAAAAGTGATGTCAGCACCTCTTTGCTCGTTCCAATGGTTAGCTAATACCCAAGATGTGTCTCTGAGTTAAAGTGTTCATGATTTTCATCTTGCCTGTAGGTAAGTGTGAAGCCCAAGAGAGCCAAAGGGCTTGCCCAGGATCACACTTAAAGGTCAGTTTGTCCTGGCTCATAGGTTCATTTCTGTTCCACCAGAAAATGTGAAACATGACAGAAAACCGAACGTCCACATACAAAGATTTACCTCAAAACAGTCCCCAAAGTCGATATGCAGGATCTTTCCACTCAGTCTGTCAAGCATCAGATTGGACGGGTGTCTTTGATGAAGGAGCAGAAGGAAAAACAGTGTGACACACCATTATAAAAACCCAAAGTAAATCACAGCAGCTCCAGTTTGATATTTATCTTCATGAAGAAGAACGGCCAGTGACAGCTTCCTTGTCTGAGATCCTCCATCTCAGCATGAACAGAATAGCTTCCCGACAGCACATCTATCACATTATTTTTGTAATTACCTCTTAGGAGTTAGAGGTCTTCTCATCTTGGAAGATAAACAACCTATTGGACCAGAGCCATCAATACACTTCTTGGACACGAACATTTATTTTTCAGCTAGGATAAATTCTTCTGCTTGTTTTATGCTTTTTCATTTCTTCAGTATAGAAAAAAGTAATGAATTATGCTACAGGGGAAGTAATGCAAATTGGATCACCACCAGAAGAGAAGGGAATCGGTCCCTTCTGATGCTGCTATTTGTGCTGATTTTCTCCAATTTTGTTTGAAGTCAATTTTCAAGTTTATAATTTCATTATAAAGACCTTTAAGTTCAGGAATAAAAGCTTTTGATATGAAAACGTTTGAGGGTTTAGCTGGTTTTGCATTACAGACCTTAAATCGAAAATACATTGTCTTCAGAAGTGTTTCAGAAGTTATGATGTCCCCTTTTAACAGTAAGCCATACCCAAAATCAGACATTTGTTCATTTTATCTTTTTTTTTCCATTATTTGCCCAAGCCATTTGGATTATACATAATTCTCTCCAGAACATGTCTGCATTGCAGATCAGTAAAAGCACCATGTTAAGTAAGAGAAAATTATATGTATTAAGAACGTGTGCTGTATACTTTGCCACTCACCAAGGTGATGGCCCAACTCTGAGTTGTTGAATAAAGCAAGCCTAGAATTACCCACAAAATTGATTAAATTCTTTAACAACAACATTTCTGTTTTATAGAATGGATGGAGAAAGATTTCCCATTCTGTGAATGAAAGAAAAGGACAAAATTAGAACCCGTGGTCCTTGTCATTCTTTGTGTATTCCTTCAAAATGGAAGAAGCTCCTTTTCGTACTCGGGATACACAAACCCTACATCTCATGCCTGCAGTGCTGAAAATAATGGCAGCACAATTAGGTCCTGAAAGATGGTATCGTTACAGCTCAGCCACAACCACAATGAACGATGTTATTATAAGAACAGACGAATGAACAGGCTGGGCTTTTATTTAAAATAAAGCTTTACAATTTCACTCACCTGTCTCCAAGGCCCAAAATGTACCCAACCATTGACATCACAGCTAGGGAACGAGTATAGTTTGTTCTTCTGTCAAACCACACCTACAAGTGGAGACAAAATAGAGAAAGTCAGTTATGCTGCAAGTTTCATCCTATATTTTGATTTATACATTAACTACTTAGATTTTGCACAAAGCTAAACTGATCTGTTTAAAACCGACATCCTGTGGCTTTGAATTAGATGCTTAAGCCATTAAGAAAACACATTGTGAGGCTCCTGCTTTTCTCTCTGCACACACAATATTTGGCGCTTCTGTCTCCAGTCCTGGGCTTTGGACTGCGCTCTGGCAGCCACTGTGATCTGAGCCCTGTAAAGCCCCTTGTGAGGGGACATGTGTGCATCCCCTCACGTTCTGCAGTGGCTCATCTGAGTTTGTGATGAACGCACGCCACCTCCCACTCATTCTGCAGAGAAGGCAATTCCGCATTACGCTGATTGCCAAACACAAGCCAATATATGTGCTGAACTCACCTCTGAGCTTGGACTTTTCAACCACAGCAGCTTGGCAAGGTCATCACCAGCTGTGTTATTGACAGCATGTTCGAACACTTCCACTTTCTGCATCAGAGTCAGGTGGTCGTAATCTGGAGCCATCTATAATTGAGAAGTGACGCTCAGCAACTTAAAAACCAACCACCTCTAGTCATCCCTAATTGTACTATGAGAAACATAGTCACCACAAATAATTTTTTGTCAGGTTTATATTGAAATTATTTGGAGACAGAGCAGTATGTTCCCAAACGTGGTGAGGTGACCACCCAACAGTGAAGAACTCATTTGAAATGGGATAGCAAATGATTTCGCAACCACAAAGTAGTCTATAGCCATATTTCATTAAAATACTGCAAAGGTAAATATGTTTCAACAAACATTATCCGAATAAGCCTTCTGGGATAGCACACACTTTCGTTTTTGGCAGGCAACTCCAGCTGTTCTAGTAATGTTTGGTTTCTCCAGTCTGTCTGATTTTGGCCCTGTTGCTTAGGCACAATGTTTGTACATGCCGACAGCACGGCACCTTGTATAAGGCACAGCAGAGTCATGCAAAATTCCAAACACATTTGAGTCAGCACATGGTAACAACTTGTGGTCACTGGTAAAATGGGAAGGGAGAAACAAATAAACATACAGCAAATTTTACCTTCTGGTGGCATTTTATAACTCCCATCTGATATTTTTGCATTTATTACTGGTACCAACAACAACCAGAAAACAGGCAAAGGAAGAATAAGCTGTGCACCATTATTCTTCATTAAGACACTGAAGTCCTAAAAGAACGCACTAAGAACTCTGCCAGCTTTGCCCTTTACCCTCAACATGATGCGATGTTCAATGTTGAGCAGGATCTTTTTCTTCTCTCTGTAGTCTCGGATGAGCGCGTGCAGTGTGTCACAGTGGGGGACCCAGCCAATCAAGCCTGAATTTGTAGACAGTGGAATGACAGCGTATCTCTGGATGCTACAGCAAAACAATGGAGAATCAGAGTTCAGACTCTTGTGAATCATTACATCTCAAGGTGCTTAAAACAACTGCTACCAAATCCGATTCCGATCTAAGTTGTCTCTTCAGCAGTTGCCCTGCCTTTCATCTTTCCAAGCAGATCCAAAACTTCCATTTGCATAGATTGCTGCCCAGCAATATACAGACATTCTCAAGGCTTATGTGGTTTCCACCGACAGACTGCTTTCAGAAGGTACATTATGTCGCCCATGATGATCTATTATTTGCACGACATTTCATATGTTCATGCTTGAAAGACACAGTACAGAATTGCAGTCAGTGACTGTTCACCAAGCTATTTAGTGACTATAATAAAAAAATCTGTGACAAAACTCCCCTGTTCTCAGGCTCGTAAGGCAGAGTTCAAGCTATCTCGAAACAGAGGTTGCCTCACAGGCTATTAGCTATTTACCAGATGGGGCTTCAATGAAATAAAACAAACGATCCCCATAGGATACATTTCCTTCAAGTTTGAATTCTATTCTATTCTTTCCTCTCTCTCTCTTTGTTTGTTCTAAATTAACTTAGTTCCAAGATTCACCATTTCCTCACAAAGCACCTGGTTGTACCAGGGGTTACTTGGAAACTGCACCTACGTAGGGAGTGTCTTGCACGGAAGCACATTCAGTGATTATCCACAACACCTGCCTGAGGTTTTTACGAAGAGACGTTGGGTCATTTGCTAGCAGAGTGTTGACCAACCCAAAAAGCTGCATCACTCTCTCATCTTGGCGAAGGTCTTCATGACCTTTCAGAAGGAATACGAACTCATGCCCATTGCTGCCTGTGAAAGAATTAACACGCTCAAGTTTACTCTTGATGAACGGACAGACAAGAGTAGATACACATGCACCCAAGAACAGGGCAGTGTGGCAGTCAGGCTGACCAGACCACTGAGAAATACCTCACTTGAGGACAAGAGTAAATACACGTGCACCCAAGAACTGGGCAGTGTGGCAGTCTGACTGACCAGACCACTGAGAAATACCTCACTTGAAAGGAAACGCTGCAGAGGTTTTACCTGGTAAAAATGCAGTTTGACCTAAAAGCAATGACTGTTTAAATACTAGAAGAGGTAAGTGAAAACTGCTCTCTTACCCATTAGTGTTAACTTCCTGGGCCGCTGCTTGGAGGTGATGACCTGCAGTGAGGGTGCAATGGACTGAATGCGTATGATGGGTTGGTTGGGATCGTACGTTCCTGGCACTGCCAGTTCCAGGTCCCGGCACATTAAGAGTTTTGGTGACACGTACTGTAGTTCCAAAGAAGTGAGCTACCAAAAAACAGAAGAAATACAACCCCCCCAGAATTTCAGTCAAATCTTACTGAAACATCTGAAGAGTTCATGCTGCTGAGGGACCTACAACAGTTCAGTCAGTCATCAATACTGCAGATGCTTGCCGAAAGTGCTGCATAAGCAGCAAACCATATGCAGTTAACATCTAGAATATGGAACTTGAATGTTCTGAACAACCAGAACACATGAAACAAAGATTGGTATTGACAACTGGCACTGTAAGACCCAGAACAGAACTTTATCTCTCGCCTCACCTGAGGCAGCTGCTTTGAGATACGCCGGAACACATGGTAATAGAGATCCCAAGCCTGAGTGAGGTCTTTGACATTTCCTGATTTCATGTACTTTCTGCACCACTCCTGAGCTTCCATTAGATCTCTGCCATAGGCCTAGGGAGGAAGTGAAAAACAACAGAAGAAAAACATTTCTACAGACTATAGTGGAACAGGTGGAGATCACTTAATACCGACAAAGAGCATCTCAGCCTATTTTCAAATTGCATTACAAATCTCACATTTTTATAGTATAGCAGAATTAAAGATTCAGACATCCCTGGATCCAGACATGCACCGAGTTTATTAGACACCACGGCTCACAAACACACTTCACGACAGGAGGCCACAGAATGAACAGAACCACCCTTTAACAGTAGGCTCACACTCAAATTAATTCCTTTTGCTGGCTTAAAAGAGGTCATCTCCACTATCTGTGCTAGAGGTTACCGTGAAACAAAGCAGATTGGAGTTAAAGAATGAACTGCAGAGCAGCTGTATGGTTTTCCAGACCCTACTGGGGCGGGTGGCTGTCCTGCCTGGTCTTGAGGGCATGCAGAAGGTGATGCTCTTGGCCGTTCGTCGATACCTGATTGAAGGACGTTTCCTTCAAAGTCTGAGGCCCACGTTCCATCATTGCATGAAGTGGTTCCAGCACCTCAAACATTCCCTTCACATTCCTTTCTCCAAAGTATAGACGAGATGCTTCTTCCAAACCTTCATGCCACATCTCATGCCACAGGATGGCTACACGGATTAGCTCTTCACTCACCTGTTTTAGGACAGGAAAAAAGATTAAACTCCTGAAGAAAAACACTACGACTCTATACTGACTTAACACAAAACTACTGTCTTATCTAACGATTATGAACCATTTGTGGCTAGCAGCTAGAGGGCACCACAAGACCTCCCACAATGCTGTTAGGTTTTTTCCTGCAAGCAGCTGATCAGACTTTTCTCAGGTTAAGTTGATGCCTTTGAAATTTGCAATGTATTTGTGTAGCTTGGCCTGAGAGCATTACTTTCCATTTATGCACAAAAATACTTACCAAATCAATTAAATGTCTCCTTTCATGATATGCCCAGGAAGTTTTGTTTCCACTTTTCATTAAGCAAAAATATCTCTTTATGGAACAATGATTCTTCATTTATTTCTTCTCTAAATTTATTGCAAAAAAGACCCCAAATAAATTGTACGTGAACAAAATTAACACTGAATATTCATTTTGTGTTGTTATACTTGTGGTACATCTTTTTCTGAAACACAAGACACTGCACGTACACTAAGGACTCACCATCATTGCCTGCTGCACCAGAGTGTTACTGTGCTCACACATGTTTTTCAGAATCTTGTTTGCAGCGTTGTGGCGAGCAGTGGTTGTAGATTTAGAGGCTACAGTCAAAGGATAGATCAAAGCCTACAAAGGACATCAACCAACAATATTTTAGAACCACACAGAAGAGCTACATAAATTGAAAGATTAGCAAAGCATTAATAAATAACAGCTTTGGGGCTAGACAAGAGAAAGCAAACTTGTTTCTGGCAAGAGGCGATAGAAATTTGCTGTTCAAAGTATTCCCAGCTGAAAAGTTTGAGACTTCAATTCACTGACTTGCAGGAAGACCTTGAGAGCCTGTATCAAACTGCAAGAATGGAAACTGGCTTTTAGCACTGTGTGATTTTCCACACTGTAGGAACAAATTCAGATAAAGCATCTGTGGGGTAGCCTTTTAGCAGTCACTTGATGAGATTTAAGAAGGTGATTTGCACTATCCAGTGTTCTATTAGATAGAGAGAATTTTCCCTGCTGCATGGCTCATCCACCCCTTCCCTCCATTTGTCTGTGAGTGGTGCAGAGGTGAAAGAAGCAGCAGCAGAAACAGTTCCCATCCTCACTATACTTGTTTACTGCGACTTCTAGTGCAGGCATCTAGACCAGGTCAAATGGAACTCAGGAAATGCTTTAATTAGCTATTAGTCTATGGAAATTCCTCCTCCAAGCCAAAGCTTACCTGGGGATGGTACCGTCCAATATCTGTGAGGAGCTGATGAATGAGACGTCCTACTAATGGTCGAGGAGTGTCAATTCTTGCAATGAGTTGAGGGATAACCTAGTAGGAAGGATAAATAAAATAAACACCCCTGTCATCTCATGTGTTTAGTTCACAAGCTGTTCTGTCCTCTGGTAGAGACCTGACCATCCCTAAATGAGACAGAGAGGACCATCACTCATTTTTGAGATGTCAGAGGATAACACAAAGTTCCAAAGAGTGTCAGAAATGCAGAACAGCTTAGTGAAACCACAATTGTTCTGTGCAAAACTGTTACAGAATCCTCTTTTGAAAAGAGTAAGATGTGTCTTGGATTGTACTATTAACGTAACTGAGCCTTTTGCGCTCCTTACCTGCAGCCAAGTGTCTATTTGGATGGCCTTGACTCCTTCTACCAAAGCCTCATTCACATCAGGCCAGTGCCCGTAGTCAAACCACAGAGTAAGGACTCTGAAAAAGAGAAACACATTAGCTAGGAATGAAACAAACCCCCTCCATTCTCGTAAAATACCATCAGATGCATTTACAAGAGACTATTCTCCCAGGACCTAGAGATAGCAGGATAAGGGCTAATCCACCCAACGTAAATTAGCTTGGACTGAACCATTCACTCAGTCGAACCATAACAAAAAGAGTAGACAAACACATTCTACCTAATCTTAAACCGTGTGCCCTTATCAGCTGGACTTCATTTCCTCTGTGCTTTATTATGTACCTCAGAGTGTCTTGTAGGTTGTTTCCTCGAGACAGAGATATTGATCGGACAGTACATCAAGAGGGTCTTCGATAAATCCTTTTGGAATGAAAATTGCTGCATTAGTTCTACGCGAGTGCATCAGTCGATGTGAATTCTAAACTTAGCAAAGGGAAAG
>NW_010396155.1:12372-14478 GCF_000710305.1 Buceros rhinoceros silvestris
AAGAGAGGGAAATATGTGGAAACATAGATCTAATCCACATTACCGCTGACTCTCACCATAAACAGAGAAGAAGCGTACCTCAGTGACTTTCTTCTGCACTGGGGACGGGATGGGACTGTTCTCCGTGCTCTCTGCATCACTCTCACTATTGCTGCCCTCGGTGTTAGCGCTGGTGATGCTGGCTCCGCTGGCATGGCGTAGTTTCTTCTTCTCATCTCTGGCCTGGTTTTGATGTTTGTAGTGAAGCACTGCTTCAAAGTTCATCACTGCCCAGGCATGCCAGGCCTGCCAGCAAAGAGAGCAGAAGTCAGAAGGAAGATGAATCCTTTCTGCAATCTGTACTTTCCAATCATGAGAGATAACAATCCAGCCTTTCCGTGGACAACCATACAGACCTACACCCTGCAGACACCACAGTGCTTTGCTTTCTCTTGTAGTTTTAACTGCCTTGTTATTTTAAATAACATCATGATGAGTTCTCGGCCAGGAGCTCCCTGTTGGATATTAAGGCAAAGGAGCTCTGTAGCAAAAACTAAGTCCCATTCCATTCACATACAGCTTAATTTTTTAAAGTTTAAAATGAAGTTTAATATTTTAGGACTGGAGGTGGTGTAACAGGAAGAAATACAGTGGATTGCTGCCTCACAGAAGATCTGGCACCAAGTATTAATTGAAACTTCACAAGCCTGAAATCAAAGGCTCTTTGGGAATTAGTAACAAGGCTACCTTCCTAGTTCAAGTTCAATACTGAGTTGAATATTTTCCATTTAGATTATCTTTTCTCCTTCACTGTTAACTGATAGGAGAGAAAGTCCCAAAAGCAAGAACAGAATCTAAATTGTGGCCTAATTTTACCAACCAGATAAACTTCTAAATGAGAATTGCACGGTTGCCTGGGGCTGCTTTCTCTGGTGTTTTTAATCCTACTCTCCGTAACAAGGCAGATAGTTATAGACGATCTTCCGACGAACACCTTCCTTTCCTGTAGTGTGGGGTGTGACCAAATTCACTGATCTCTCTGCAGTGGTGGCTGGAAAAGTTTTCCCTTACTGACCTTGTACCAGTTGCGATCATGCTCTGTTGCAGCACTGTAGTATTGCAGAACTTTGGGGATGGTGCTCTCATTGATGCCTTGCAGGTTCAGCTGCCACTCACCCAGTTTCAGGAAACACCTGGTTAAGCAAAGGGATTATTGACTAGAATGAAAATGAAGCCTGCTGGATTAAGAGGCAGACTTCTTCTCGGAAGTCTGAAAGATATTTCATGTGGTAACCCCCCCCCAGTAAGACTCTTCTGCAGACTGAGTGAGTTCACGTTAACACGAAAGGTTCAAAACATCTACATCCTGTGTGTAGGTGTGGAACTAACTAGCTAATGGTTTAATTTTTAGAGGGAAAGGGGAGGGTCAAACTTTGTTGCTCATTTATATCAGATATAAAACAATGTAAAAAGTAGCTAACAGTAGCATCAAGACTTTGTCAGTATTGATAAAATGCCCACAGCACAAGTGCCGGCTAGCACAGAACACCGTTAAGTCATCCCCTCCCAGAAGAAGGGAAAAACATTTTTACTGCAGCAGGGTGGGGCTGTGAAGGTTTGTGCACAGCTTAATACTTTGCTCCCATAGCAGGCTTTAATTACCACAGTTACGCAGCTGACCTTTCTATATTTTGAGTTTTCCAGAAAACATTGTGCAAGAAAAATATTGTGCACAAGTCATTACTCATTTGCCTTCCCTGATAGTCACTCTGAAAAAAAATAAGACAATGGTGTATCACCTTTCCATTCTCATAAAAGCAAATTAAAGGCATACCTCCCTTTAAAAACCCCAAACCTCCAGCAGTGAGCATTATGTGATTTCCTCTTTAAATTGGAATTGACAGATCTGGCACCTCCAGCTCCATAAAGGAAACTGGAGATTATAAAATATGTTTTTAATGCAACAATATTTCAAGAGACCATCACATGCTGGGCATCTATTGCCCAAAGTACTGTTGTTGTGTTAAGGGCACACACTGCCAAGCACAGATGTGTCAGGCGTGTGGGAAGTGTTTCTTTACTGCTGACTGGATGTGCTGAAAACCAAAGAGATAGGCCCGATGCAGG
>NW_010396155.1:14528-28328 GCF_000710305.1 Buceros rhinoceros silvestris
GACTGGATGTCCTGAAAACCAAAGAGATAGCCACGCTGAGAGCTCTGCCTTCTGCCAGTGAACCACAGTGCTGGAAAAATACAACCAGCCACCAGCGACATATGCAAGCCTATTTACACTGTCATGGCACAACAACATTTACTGAAAATTCTATCACAGATAAGAATATAATATCACATGAGTCCCTACCACCTAAATGAGAAATCCCCTGTTTCTTTTGATCAAAGCACTGGCCTTGTTGGAAATGTGTCACCTGCGTGGACCCTGCAATCTCAGGGAAGACAGCATTTTCACTATACAGCTAACTGGTGGCCCCCGACCAGATGCTGACCGTGCCATGAGCTTGTGGAGTTCCTGCTTGTGCTGCTGGTCCTCAGTTGCAATAGCATGCTGTGCCTGCTGCTGCATTGTCTGCACGAAGTGCTGCATGTGCTGGAATGCATCAATCTGTAATTGGAGGATGGTTACAGGAAGGACCACAGGGGTTAAATACAGCTTCACAAGAGAGGAAGACAGTGCAGAAATCAAGAAAAAAATACAGATTTGTTTTCTTTCAAAGCTTTGTTTCTATTTACACCCCTCTAAAATCAGTTTATACTATACATATGTAGCATCAAACAAATGAGGATATTAGAGATTCTTGATGTCTCAGATCTGGTCACTGAATTGCTAAACTGAGGAACAAATAGTATCACACTATCAACATTTAACGGGCGGGGGTTATCGCACAGCTTATAACCTAGACACAAGGAGGGGGCAGGGGGAAACAACAACCTTATAAATACTTACACTGTTAGGCCAGACATTTGTCAGAAATAGACTAAAAGATACTGCCAGTTACGTGCCCCTCTCATATCCAGATAAACCCAACAATTTGCTCCTCGTTGCCATTAGTATTGAAAACCCATCACCATAAACTGACAAGCAGAGCCCTTAAAACTGAAAGCAGTGAGTTTTACTTAACAACTAAATTATTTGGTATAAACAAACACTTAAGTCTCACTCCAGACTGCAAACTCCAGTGTACCCTAGAATAGGTGCTTCTGCCACAGAGCTGCACCTTTAACCACGAATTTCAAAAATATGCATTTACTTTGCAAGTGCCACAAAAGACTGAATCACTGAGTCAGCTATTCCAGCAGAAGAGTGCTCAGAGAAAGGGGTGAGACTTGCCTGCAGGTCTAGGATTAGTGCTAACTTGGGTAAAGTATTTCTCCCTCAGCACTCTGAACAAGACCCATTTTTAACGGGTCAGAAAGAAGTAAAATAAAAAGCCCCTAAGCACAGAGCTTATGTACTGTATTTAAATAGGAAATTATCCAAAGAGCAACAGGACATGATTCTAACCACATCTGTTCCTCCTTCTCATCTTTGCTTTTCTAATTTTTTTTTCCCTGTCTTCGTGGGCTCCACATATTCCTGCATTAGTGTATTTAAGATACGTTCTCTTCCCCCATCCTCTTAATCTTTGAGCCTTGTTTCTTTCTGCTTTCTACAACTACACCAGTTTCTTGCATCCTGTCTGTCTCCTCCTTTATCACAGGTCAAACAGAAAAGTCCACTTTGACTCAAAGAGGCAGGCAGAGAAGACTCGTATACTTCTCAGGTCATTTACTGAAGATAGGCGCTGTTACACTGTTTTACAAAGCCAGTAGAACAGGGCCTCAGCAGCAGCTCTGTCTGGTTTTTAAATTCAAATAGAGAATAGTTAGGTCATGGCAAGGCATGTTCTCATAGCAATGGCTCTGCTCCAGTGCTGGCAATCCCAAAGACAGGAAAAATAAAAAAGATGTGGTAGAATATAAGAATAAATGGAGGCTTAATGTATATTAAAAAAAAGATAAGTTATGCAGTCTGCAGCTTATTGGACTTGATTATGTAAATTCTCCTTGTGTTGCAATGTCAAAAACATTCACCCTAGGCCCTTTGGAGCCAAATTGTTCCCATGACAAATTCCTATGGACTTTTCAGCTGTTTTTCAGTTAGAAATTTTCAATAATGTCCTTAATAGAAGTCAGTTCTGCTCAGCAATGAAGTACAAACTGTTCAGGATATTATTCTAAAATTGGTAATAAAACCCCCTTACTCTCTCAGCATGTAAACCTGACCACAAGCACAGTGTGGAGACCTGGCAATCAGAACAGTGGACTAAAAGACAAGTCTCAAGCCTACACCATAAAATCCTGGTGAGGATGGAAGAGCCTCTATTAGCCACTAATCTTGGCTGCATCCCTTCGGTACCTGATATTGGTTTAGTAAAAATAATCTTTCCACATATAAAATAAAATTAGAGCCAGGCCTTCTCTGTCACTAGAGTTTTAAAGGAAAAATTCAAAGCTCATCTTCTGAGTAACAATAATGAAAGAGATGAGTTACCCTCTTTCAAGTGAGCAAAAATAAGACCTTCAGCCTTGACTTTGTTCTGTGAGGATTATGAAGAGCTAACACGCTTGCTGCCACACAACACCTGAGCACTGAAACGCAGAGAGTACCACGTTCTCTGTACCTTACGGGCGCTTTTCCACATGTGTTTCATGTATGCGTAAGTCACTTGGGGATGTACTGTTGGCAGGGGGTGATCCAGCTGTCGAGATGGATCTACCCCTAAGAGCAGGACTAGTGTCTTATGGGCCAAAGCCTGGAGAAAGTTGTAAAGAGAAAAAACAGGTTAAAACAAGATCATTCTTACCTCCATCTCCCACTGATGACAGAATTGCCTGCCACTAAAAACTACCTTCCACCCTTCAGGTAAAACACAGACAGCCTTTTCACCAGTCCCTGGAGTCATAATAGCACGTGATAACCTGCACGTCTTCACTGGTATGAGAGCATTAGGGTCTCATTTCAGGAACCAGTAGAGAGTGTGAAGTCCCCATTTCAATTGTTTTTGGTAATTAATCTTGTGGTGAATGTTGAAGCAGGACTGTCATGTTCAACGATAACAATATCACATTCTAGATTCAACAAAGAGCGCTTTAGCAGAGACAGCTTTTAACAATTAGCAGTGTTGTGTAAGAACAGCGGGGTATAGCATGCAATAAAAAATTAGCTCTGAGGCTCTCAGGCATAATACTAGTCCCACAAAAATAACCTTGGCTACAAGTATGAACTCCATGCTGGTTACAATTTCAGCATTTGAACGATTTCTGACCAGTGTCCTCAGAGGAGGACCCATCCCACTTGGGCAACGAAAGTATTTGGAAACGCTCAAGGTTTAAGCAGTGTGACAAAGCCAGTCATCTAGAAACCTGCAGTAGAGGGTAGAGCTTGATCATGCTCACCAGTCTCCCACTCTTGCCACACAAGCTGGCATACTTGAGCCAGGTTCTCATGTCCTCATGAGGATTCACAACAAGAGATCGGACCATCAATATTCTTTGCCAGTCTTCCACAATTCGTTGACAACCCTGAAAGAAAAAGGAAGAGAAAATTTGTTAGTATTTTATCTCCGAGACAGGCTCCACAGACCCTTAATTCAGAAGGTGAAGGGATTTTTCCCAGGATGGAGAGACTTCAGTACCCACAATTCACAGCAGGCCAACATTACGAACCAGCTGGCTATTTCTTTACTACCGCAATGTGTGAAGGAGGTCCTTGACTCTTACTCTCTGCAGCCAGCTCAGTGTTTGCAGTCTAATCATATCCTCTAAGAGAAAAAGGAGAAAAACTTCTAAAGCACAAATGTACCAAAAATCAGGAAAGATCTTTGTGCAAATCCTAAATGACTCAAGAGTTTTATAACCCTTCTCAACCTAGTTTTAAAGCCTATTTTTGATTTAAACAGCGATGAATCTCAACATGGAGATGGCACAAAACCAAATGGTTGCAAAGATATTTTTGTTATTGCCCTTTTTCTTCTCATTGCATGTGTCACTTTTAGAGGCTGGCAAGACCAAACTGATACTCTGCCAGAAGCTGCAGATCAACTGCCACACTGCTTGGGCAAGCATTGCCTGGTTCTTGCCTGTCTGAAGGCAGAGGCGAAACAACATGGTCAGTCAGGGCAGGAGTCTTGTCTTTCAAACGTTCAAGGATGTTACGGAGCAGTAGCGTTGTGGAAGGGACAGTAACAACCAAATACGTGATTCTTGCTGTAACAGACATTTCCTTCAGTGTCACCCTGAAGTTCCTATTGATCCAGAGACAACTGAGTCTTAGTTTTGAGGTAAACAAAAGAATTTCCTATGGCAGCAGGGACCTTAGCATCAAAGCATCTATTTCTTTTCCTTGTTCTTTTTCCCCAAAATCAGGGGAAATTAGGCAACGCTTGTTCCCTAACACCAAAATAAACCTCATCCAATGGGCATTTTAAAATTATTAGACAGTAGCTATAAAAAGTGCAAGAACTGTATGTACTGTTTTCAGGACTATAAACAGATGTATTCAGACATTACACTTCCTGTCACTGCTTCTCCACCCCAGTGGAATGGGCCTGAGCTTTTCCAGACAGGAATGCAGATGGGAGACTAAAAGCTTTGACACAGTTTCCCAAACAGCTAAAAAATATGTTGCAGCCACAGCCTTTCATGAGGAGGCAGATATAGCAGTCACAGTGAAGAACTCTGCATAGGGAGAATTTCTTTCTGCAGACAGTGTATCAAAATTTGGTATGACCCTAATTATGCATTTTGGGTTTTTTTTTTTTCCTTTCTTGCAGGAATCACCTCTTTAAACAGAATTCCTGTATGTATTTCATCTGATGATGTTCGCTTTCACTGTAGGGATGCCTCTTGTAAGGAAAATAGTCTCAAAAATAAAATCTTCAGAGGTATGTTGGATTTTTGCTGTTTAGAGTAAGACAGACACAAACTTCTCTTTGAATACAGGAAAAGCAGCATTGCTAAAGGTCTCCCTTAAGAGGACAAGGCTAATCACAGAATCATAGAACCATTTAGGTTTGAAAAGACCTTTAAGATCATTGAGTCCAACCATAAATACACTGCCAAGTCCACCACTAAGCCACGTCCCAAAGTGCTGCCCATCAATTGGAAATGTCCTTGGAAGAGGTCAAAAAGGAACAGGACAATCTTTTACACGTCTGTGAATTCTCTGTCCAGTTTTCCAGCATTGTGAGAGAATTCACTTCTTAACATGCATCCAGCCACATGAAGTTCAAATTAGCCTTATCCAAACCCATATTTCCAGGTGCAATTCAACACTGAGATAAGCAGCCTTGGAGATGTAACTAGTGTCTCCGTTCTGTACACATCTATTTCAAGGCTTAAATCACCCCACTGAAGCATCGTATCAGTAGGCACCTCAGGAACATTAACAAAAAAAAGCCTAAACACAAAGCGGACAGAAAGCATGCATCCATGTACACAGACACGTTATTGGGATAGAACGGGAAACGGAAAGATTTGCGGAGCCATCACACTGACTCGAAAGGAATGTGTTCATGCCAGTACACCAGCACCTCCATCCTTGATCTTTACACAGACCTACCTGCAATCTTTCCCACCAGATCTGGCGGATGATCTCACGGCGTTCTGGTACAAGTTTATACTGGATAACCTCTTCCAGCTCTGACAGCATCTGGCAGGATACCATAGCCTGAAGGAAACAATCACATTCCATCCCAATCACTACAGAACAAATCTATAGTTAAGGAACAGTATTTTGGCATCAAAATCTAACGTACATATGCTGCCCAAAAGGTAAAGGACCAACTGCTATATCTAGATGATCTGCTGATTCAAACTTTCTTAATGTCAATTCTTATTTGAGGGCAGAGTACTCACTTCACTGTTTAATTTGTCCCCAAGTTGTTCCTACGAAGTTTTCTTTCTTATCTGACAAGATAAGAGCCATATGGCTTGTGAGCCCACACAGGTCTCATGTTTGATACAGGTGCTACTCAGAAGTTTTTTGCAACTTCTAGGGAGAGTCTGAGGCAGCAACGAGAAGGAAGGCTGAGAGTTAGACACTTACCCCATAGGCTCGACTGTAGCTCTCCCCTGCCATGGCAGTGAGCTCAGCATCTAGCAGATCTCTGGCTTTGTCAATGCACTGAAACAGCACAAGATATTGGGGCAAAGGTGGTAAGTTTTATCTAGAGTCAACTGCTGGAACTGCTATTGATCTGTTCCATCTTACGAACAAAGCTGGCATTGTTCCCATTCTCCAAGAACCAGGAAAGGATGTTATCAGTAAAAAGAACTGACAGCAAAACGGTGTCCAGGGGCAGGTATAAGGGAAGGAGGTTTCATTTATCACCTGCACAGTCTGAAGTTTTTCTTTCAACCAAATCAAAGCTTGCAGTATTTCTAATCCTACTTGTCATTGTAGAGATCATCATTAATAACATTTATAGAGGAAAAGAAAAGTTGACATTTTAGTGCAAGAGAGTCGGTTACAAAAAAGCCTCAAGAAATGTCTCTTGATAATATACAATGACAGAAAATAGCTTTCACTGTTTTACGTAACCCAAGAGGTTTTTAATCAATTTTACAGGACAGCAAATTCCATTTCTCTTACTCCAACTAAAACATCCTCTTCAGGCATGAAATGAGTCCTGCTCTGGTTCAGTCATTATATAATCTCTCATGTATAGTTTTTCCTGTTCAAAACGTTAAAGGTTAATCACAGGCTCTACCCCTTTGAATGCCTGGCTAGTTTTACTGTGCACATCACCCAAAAATCTATGTATGGGATTTGACAGAGCAGACCAAATTTCTCCTTTATCTAAGCTGGCAAGTCAGCACAGAATTCTGAGAAATGGTACTCAAGCTTCCTTGGAGAGTAAACAACACACTTCACATCTACAGAGGAAGAAGTCGCTCTGCAAATCTGCTCTGTGTCAAACAAGCATACCCAATACAGCTCTGTGTAACAGACTTGGTCCTCGCCTTGATTTCTCATCTCAATCTAAGATTTAAGATTTAACACTGCTACCAGAAAAATTAGACGAAAAGTTCTGGTATATGATATATATATATGCACTCCTCTGAAAAAGCTGCCACAGAAAGAAGTGCACAGAATACCCATGAAGAATGATGTGTGTCTTATACCATGAATGCCTTCTATCAAGCAGTGCCTCGCAGAATGGAACCTCTGCTGAGATAATCCTTGTGCTCTGTCTGTCTAGGAAACAGACATAAAAGTACAGAAGCTTAAGAACGACTAAGGCCTTCTTACACTCCACAGCACTGGACCACTACTATCTGTGTGTACATTCACTGCCGGCTTTCTGGAAATACAAGATAAGCTCAATCACCAGGTCTAACACATAAATGGACAGCCAACTGCTTTAAAACAGCATGTCTTTCTATGCAGCAATATGGCCTAGTTCATCTCAAACTAGGTTTTGGGAATGCAACCAAGAAGATAATTACCTGCTGAGCCAGTGAGAAAAGGTCCTGATGAAGAGCCAGTACAGCTCTGTAGAAAGCACCATCATGGGTGTCCCTTGGGATCATGCAGGTATATTCTTCCATGCTATCCCACTGACCTGCAGAGACACATCGATTCAGTTACACAACAGCACTCTCTGCAAGAACAGAACTATGCTACAGCGCTTAGACATCAGCGGCTAGGCCTGAGTGCTGTGTGGAGCTTCTGCACAGAAGTCACTCCTCCAACAGCCTGTCTTTGGCAGGGACAGTCAGTTACATACAGAAACCGAATATGTACATACGCATCCGCTGAATATGTACACACAGAGTTACAGACATGCAAAAACAGAGGCATTTTTCTTCTAGGCAAATTGTTACCCTCACAGAAAAGGTTCTTGCATTCCTTGTGATGAAAAAATTGAAATGCTGACATTCCCAGAACTTTTGAATGCAACAGATGATTTTTTTTCCTCAGCAAAGGCTGGCAGACAGCAAGTGATTTATGAGCTTCTCTAGTGAAGATCTGGCTATCAGCGTAACAAGTATTTGGACCATTTATAGATTTATTCCACTTAAGATCGTCCACTCAGCAAGACAATCTACCAAAATGCTCAGCAGATATTGTTCTAGTTTGTAAATAAGAGTCTGCCACAAAGCTGAAAAATTCTATTAATCTCATTCCAAGTCTGAGCTATGTTCAACGTAAAACTGAGTAAAAGGGACCAGTTAAGCACCTGATGATCTGCTCAGAGCAATAAGGCAGTTGCTGTTACTTGAGACCACACTGGGAGACCTTACGTAAATGCACGTTTTCCAAAAGGCTTCAGTGTTGAATGACACTTACTTCATTTCCCAACATAAGAGACTTTGTTCTTTGTTTTTGTGGTTTCTTATGTTTTATAGTTCTGAAGCAAGTTAAAATTATCTGTGCTTCCACATTGCGGGCTGTCATATACTACCACACACAGATACGTTACCTAGACCCCAGGCAGCGGCAGCAGCCATCCTAGCCATCTTAGCTTGAGTTTCATCATTGACCTGTGTCCACTTTTCACAGCACTGCTGGTGGAGCTGCCCCCTAAGAAGAATCCACAATTTCTGATCAGCAAAAAAGCCTCTTCTAAGAATTCTGTCTTGTTAAACAGCCACTTTCCACAGATGAGAAGACAACCAGTCCCATTGTTCTTTTTATATAGCATTCTTCTCCTCTGCCAACTCAGACACGCTAGCTAGTGGGACAAAGATCCTATCATCAGAAAATTATTTAAAGGCACTCTATGCTTTGAAAACACAAATCCAGACAAAAGTTTGCATTTGTTCCTCAGCAGTTCATAACGCCTGCTTTAAAGGCTGTCAACTCTAGTCTACAAATACAAAAAAAAAAAAACCCAACCCCGTTCCCAAGAAAAAACAAACCACCTCCAAACAAGGGATGCTTAAATTTTTTTGCATCGGAACAAGAAACATTATGATCTGAATAGCTTGTGCATGGCTCCTGTTGTCAAACATTTTGGATAACACATCATGACAGAGACTAGACAATCAAAGCTGCTGTAACCTAGTATGAAGACTTGTCATGGCAAGACCTCAGAGGGGCTCTGAATCTTTCATCTCCAGTGGAGATGAAGCATCAGGGTTTTTTATATAATTTCTTTTAAATCAACTGTGAATGCTCCATTAATCAAACTAATTACTGTGGGTGTTGCAGTTCCAGAGTTTCTCAGGCTGGATACTTGTAGCAGTCAAATAGCTGCCAATTGTGAGGGAGGCCAACTTGCCTTCTCTACTGCCTCTCTCCTCCCCAAATGGAAGATGAGTTAGTCAAACAGAACCCATGGGCTGCCACAGGCAAGACATTCTGACAGCTTAAAGGCCCAGGAGGAAAAAAAAACAAACCAAAAAAACCCACCACAAACCAAACCCCAAAACAAATTAAAATCCAAGCCAAACCTAGCAACAGCAGTAAATCAGGACCTCATACATACTACTGGAGTAGTACAGCTTTTGCAGACATAACTGTGTCGGGAGTCAAAGGGCTAAGAATATTTTGGCTGTACTTTGAAAGCATCACTGCACAGAGTACTGGAATAATGATGCTGCATAGTATCAGTTTTAGATTAACTGTCATATTCTGCCAAGCAAACTCCGGCAGCACAAAGAGTGAAGTTTAACACTACTGAAGATGATCAGCAGCCAAACCATGGAATCCTCAGTCTCAGGGTGACGTCTCTGTAGTCAGCTGCAAGGCAGCAGACAGCACTTTGCAAAGGGACTTCTGAATGGTAGAACACATCTGCATCTGTCTAGAGGCAGAGCGCAGGTCCAGGAGAGCAAGCACAGAGATCTCTGTGAGCTGGTGATTGCTCTCATCATTACAGATTATCAATAGATGCGTAATACCTAGCTCCAACAGAAGAAAAGCATCCTTTTACAGTGTATTTGTTACTGACACATGAAGCAGCAGGAGGTTCAGAGAGGGCAGTTTACACAAATATATGTCCTGCAGAAGGGAGAAATTTCATAAATCCCTGGTGGGAATTGCCTACTCCTAGAAAAGATGGTTGAAAAATGCTCTAGGAGGATCTATTTTTCCTATTCAAAAAGCTATGACCAATATGCCTCACCCTCATCTGCCCAAAAGGGCAGAAAAACGCCGTCAGAATTAGGTTTCTCAAACAGCTCTGTTCCTCTAACAGTAAGATTACTTTAGTGAAGAGGAATCTCCTCACTGTGTGCCATCCTGCGGGTTCACGTCAGGACCCATCAGGAGAAAGCTCTAGTGACATGAAAAGTTCAGCAGAAAGGCGGAACCTGGACCAAATCACATACGCCCCTGGGTAGGATTGCACGCTACAGCGCACAGGACGCCTGCTCCAATTATCTTCTTTGAACTGATCACGGAGGAAAACAAAAGCCCACAGGTAAGAAGCAAGCTCTAAGTCACTACCAGCTCACCCCCTCGCAAACGCTGACTCTAATCAGCTACCTGATGACAACACACATTTCACACAGGGTTTGAAATCACACTTAAAAGATAATGCTTAATGAATGCTAAAAGAGTAATAATACAGAAATCTCTCAGGCTTTAATCAGTTTAAAAAGCAGGGCCACAAGGAGCTCCTTTTATGGTTGTTTTTGAACAAGTGCTGCCCAGTTAACGTTTCCTGCGAGGTCTCCTCTATTTACAATTTCTTTCTCTGTTACCAGTGGGGTTGATCTGATCACTAGACTCTAGATTCTCCCTCCAAAAGACATTAACTTATCAAATGGCCCATCCCAAAAGGCTTAGAGGTGTTATTAGCAATTCTGACTTCAATGAACAAAGCAAGAAGTCACTGGAAATACACTATTAACTAAACAGGAGTAAATGGGAATTTAAAGGCATCATTTTCCTCAATCTTCAGGCATTCCCCTCTTACCATTCACCAAGTGCTTCCAAGCAACGCATCCGTCCTAACATCAGCTCAGGGTCATCTTTGTTTGTGTCCATCTTCTTGTCATAGGCCACCAAAGCATCTTCCCATTCATGAAGTTTCTCATACCAGGTAGCTTGAATTTCCTAAGGGGGGGAAGGGAATAATATCAGAATAAATAGCAGGATTAATATTTATGATTAGATAATCATAATAGCTACCACAGCTTTTGCTGAAAAATTCTCTGCCTATGATCATCACTTAGCCCTTCTTTTATTTTAGATATTCTCATGGACTTCTGTGATAGAGAAAAGCCTTGAGCTAGTGTGAAAACAGGAATGCTGAGTATTGCACAGAAAAGAATTCAGGTTTACCAGTGGGATCAATGCAACATCACCCCCCTATTCAGTGCCACTGACATACTAGCTCAGTAGCTGGTGCTTTTCTTTTTGGAGGGGGCAGCGAGTGGAATAGGAAAAAGGGTAAATCTATAAAAATATTCCACTTCCCATTGCTGCACATGCTTGCATTTAAACAAGAGCAACAGTCCTGTGTTCGGGAGTGGAGTGACTAACTGGAAAAAAAAGCCTGACCCCAAAAAGCTCATTGTGCGTCTGGCTGCTGCTAGCCCATTTTTTAATACAGCAGGTAGTACGATGTTCCCTCCCAAGAAAAGGCTGTGGTTTGTAACAAAGATTTTAAAAGCAAGCCAAGCAGTGATCCTTGTCATCTGCACAAACTTTTCTTCAGTATTTGTTTCTAGATTTTGTTTCTTAATTTCAAGAAATAAAATGCCTTAATGTTTTTTTCCATACATATCTCTGCCAGTGTTTTTCTGCTCAGTCCTTGCCAGCTCCCGTCTTCACTTAGGCTGCAGAATAGATTCTTTTCCCAGGCCTGTGGGCAGGGTCAGTATAAATCACGCTCTGCATGCCAGGGCTTCCACTTCGGACATTTACATACCAGCCCTTTAACTTCTCAGCTCAGCTCGGTCATATTTCAAATCAGCTCCTGAAAGTAGAGCTCACAGTTCCATTTAATTTCTTTTCACTGCCTAGTCTGGCAATCTTTGTGTTTTGAACTACATTCACTGCTAGAACTACTGCTAGAGAGTGAGGTCAGAATTAGGTAACAGAGCTTTGCTGAATCCACCCAAGGAATCATAAGAAGCTGTCTGAAGCCCAGACTTCTCATTTTCCAGTCTAGGTCAAAACCACACAATCCTACACTAGAGGAATTATTCTACTTTTATGTGCTTATACCTCTTCCCACTTTCTGGTGGTTCCTAATCAAAGAGCCTAATTTACTGTGCTTCCAGGGCTGCCTCCCTTTTCCCAGTCACCCTAAGGTACTACAAGAATTATCACTGCAACATCACCTATTTAACAGACCAGAATTGGCAGGAGAGCACAGATGCTTTAGTATTCAAACACAAATTAAATGTTTATAAAAAAGAAGAAAGATAAAAAGGTAAGTCGTGCAGAGAAAGACACAGAACCAATATAGAATGGGGTTATTTTATTTCTGTGAGCAGTCAAAATTGTAAGAGACTGGGTAACCCACTATTCTAAATAATCCCTGTGAACTCTCCAACAGGTTCACATGCCTCCTGGATGAGAGAGGCTAGAGGCACAACTTCCACTAAATCCTAACTTGGAAAGGTGTTGAAGCAGTTTCTCAAAAACGCGCAGGCATTTAAAGCTTAGAACATGAACTCTCTCCCTCTCTTTCCAGCATCTTCTAAATAAAAGGACTTTTTTCTTGAGTTGATAGTTGCCCACTAGCTGCTAAATCCTCCTCCAGCTCAGGTTCCTGCACCAGTTCTTGCAGCCTTCCCCAGCTCTTGCACCTGAACATGGTGTCTGGAGTATACACAGCTAAGCACACCCCACACACCCCCGTGGGCAGCATGGCACCTTCAGGATGAATGATGCAATGTTATAAGCAGGGACGGAACCTCAAAAAACAAAACAAAAACAAACCCCCACACACACCAGCACCAGACCCACACCAAAACCCACCTACAAAACCCAGGAAAACATTAGACATGAAGCAGGGAGTTACCCAGCAGGACTCACCAGCTCCCCAAAGTGTTTCATGGCATATTCCAGTACCCCAGCAGCTGCTTCTGGCTGTTGCAGTTTATTGTTAATGCTGTAAAGGCAGGAAGAGAAAGACCATTCAACACAGTTCACAATTATTAGGGGCTGGTTTGAGCTTCTGCTTGATAATACCAAGCTCTATCATTCGGAAATACCAATGAAACACTCTCCTTTTTGTTTAAAACTTCTAAGTGAACAATTAGGCTACACAAGACACTCAACGACAACATATTTGCAAACCAATAGGTGTACGCGTGTTCTCTGCACGTATCCCCAAGACTTGTTACACAGCACAGTGATTGCATACGATTGTCAATTCTAAATAGCAGCCTGCATAAGGAGAAGAATATTTGCCAAGAGTTTGAAAGGCATCATTTCTCAAAGAGCTGCACTTAAGAGCTTTACAGTACTGATTTCCACCCCCCTTTTCTCTTAAACAGTCCTACCGACTCCTTTAAAAATCAGAAGAGATATTCTCACGATCCAGGAAACAATCTACATCATTAGAACCATTGATAAACATCACCAGGAACACACACAAGAAGCTTGCAACCCTACTTTCAGTTTCAAGTTATGCCTCTGCACTGGTACTAACCAGTACTGGTTTTCAAGAACCTATCACAAACTCCCGCCATCGCAACCACTCCGTCCCAGCGAGGCACCTTGCTTTGCAAGGACAGCTGAATTTTGAGAAGCACAAGCAAATAGGCTACTCATGAGCCTGGTTCTCCAGTTAAGCAACACAATGTACAGCTATTCTCTTAAATAATTCCTATTTCACGTTGGTTTTCTGTTCCTACTATCAGAAATGGCTCTGTCTGCACATCGATGCTGGTGATCAGCATTTTCGCTAAACCCCAATTTAATGAGGAAACCAAGTTATTATGAAGCATCTGCTATTTTATAACGCTTATTTACAACCAGCCTCTGGCTCATTGCTCTCCTCTTTCC
>NW_010396155.1:28421-30590 GCF_000710305.1 Buceros rhinoceros silvestris
CCCTACTGGTGCTGGAGAACGAGAAGTGCAAGTTGTTCAAAGCAATGTCACAACACTCCAGCGTGCAGCCACACACCCTACAGTCCACTATTAATAATACCGGTTAACATTTGGAATGGAAACAGCGTAACCTAACACACCAAAACCACGCCAGCTGAGAGCAATGGCAGGGAAACTTTCAACTGTCTTTGAATATGCTGCTGTGGTTACAGGGAGCTTTCAGAAAGGTCCCCTCTTGCCTGCTATCACCAGAACGATTACATGCGTTCACCCCTTACCAGAGGCCTGTTGATCAGGAAGAGACAAGGGAGTGCTCTGAACAGACAAAAGGGGAGATTTTCAAATGAGTGCTGGATTTCTTCTGCCTCTGGAGGTTTCCTTTCCTGACAACTATACAGCCAAGTTCCTAGTCACACTCTGGATACTTGGGAGCGTGAAGTAAAATACTTCTGGAAATAGGACTTCAGAAAGGCTTGAGCTCAAATCAGATGTAGTCAGGCTACAAATGCACCGTAATCACAGTTCAAGACGACAGGCACCCAAAAATGAGAAGCATTTGAAATACATCCACACCTTTTTTTTTTTAGCAAGATAGTCAAAGAACATACTACCTCCACACTTCCCGAGGGAAAGCTAGGCAGCAGTGCCTCACAGAAGTGATAAATGGCTGTCGCATTTCATATCCTGGTGATTTAGGGAGCCATTGGCAGACACATCACTTCCAGCATGTCAGACAGTTAATGACTTCCAAGTTATCTTTCTTGTCGACGCTTCCTGACACAACTGGCTGTTATCTTCTATTCTTCATCAATTAGCTCTGCTCTTTTGCTGATGCTCCCTGGTGCACTCAATTACTCGTTTTTGTTTCATACTTTCTTGGCTGTCCAAAGTAGAATTAAATGTTTCAAAGCTTTCTATGGCTAGGTTTAAACAGAGGGAGGGAGGGTTTTTGTTTTGAAAGATCTCAGATTTCTGCTTTTTCTCACCCACTGGATTCAGTGTGCTCTGAGCATTGGAAGTATATTAACAGTTCCCAAAAATCAATACTATCCCAGCTGCCTGGAATGTGTTTTGTACAGACCCATAATTCTCTGCACACAAATTCTCTGACAGCAGGCCTGCAGACTGTACTTCTCCTGGAAAGGCGTTCGCAGGTGGAATCCCGTTAACACATTCATTCACAGCATCCTGTGCTTCCCTGGCCTTTCACCTTCCTACCATAAGGCACTGCCCCCTCCCTGCAGATCTGATGAGATCCGTGCTCAGGCAGAATCTTCTTAGATTCTGTAAAATTCTTAAAGCATGCAGAGCTGTTTTCTAGTTACCGAGATGGAGACCGGAGAGAAATAACAATACCACAAAAAAAAGCATCGAGGCACACCGGAGAGGCCCCGAAGGGCTAATATTCCAGCCAGGCGGAGCTGCCAGGGGGTCTTAGTCACAGCGTTGCTGCTGAAAAAAGGGCAGTTTACTGGATTAGAATCAGGGGGACAGATTTTGCCTTGTATCTGGAAAAAAATAACTAAAAAAATCTTTCTGGATTACAGGAGAAAGTGAGAAAATATTTCTCCAGATAGCCAGCAGCATTTTTCTAATTCAGCAGGCAGTAACTGAAGTCTTTGTTTATTTGTTTATTGTGGTTGTTCCTAATTCAAAAGTTTAATACTAACGTGAAGATCAACTTTCTCCATATCCACTGAGGGTAGAACCTCTAATCCACGACTATAGATAATTCCACACCCCCCGCCGTCATTTACACATCTGTACAGCAGTCAGGATAATACAACCCTCCTGTCCAACCCTAACCTATTTGTAGCACCTGATCTTGATGAGTGGGATCCTAAAATACAACAAGCCTTCTGATACTTGTAGGAATGGAATGACATAGTAATTGGAAAAAGTCACTACCCTTGGAAAAACTCTCTGACATAAAAATCTTGGACAAAAATCTTAAATCTGAATTTTTTTAATAGTGAAAGGTTTCATAAACCTACTGTTTGATTAAGATGTCTTAGGTGTGCAAAGGATTAAAATGTAGCACAGTGAGCTAGAATCACAAAAAAGAATAAATTAAAGAGAACTAGACTCCTATTGCATGTGTATTATAAAGGCTTTTTAAACAGAAACCAGATATGAAATCGGAATGAAAAACAACTTTACTGTCTTCAG
>NW_010396155.1:30674-32134 GCF_000710305.1 Buceros rhinoceros silvestris
CAGGAAGGGCACCCAAATGATGGGCTTCTCTCCTCCACAAACCCCAGGCATAAATGTCTACAGTTCACTAGAACTTACCAGTCTCCCATTATCTTTGAGGGTCTCTAACAATATTCTCTGCCACTCAGAATATATTAAATTTTCAAGAACTCAAAAGCGAGAAACTGGACCCTTCCCTATCTCCCATAAAAATGAAAAAAATTAACGGAGCCTTTTCAGAAGGTCCCAAGCCTGTTTGTGAGGGAACACACACATCTCCTATTGCCAGAAAGCATCTCAAAACTCCGTACAGAAACCTTATTTTTGCAATAAAGCAGCTTGTGTGCAAAGTCCAGACAAGAAGCCAGATGTTAAGTCTCCCAAAATTTGTTTAAAAAGCTCTGTATGTGGCAGATTTTACCAACCTAAGACAAGCTGCTTTTTCCTTCTGAAGAAGTGCTGAGAGCTTCTTTCTGGGATTAGAAGTGGAAGGCACTGCTGCTTTCTGGATAGTTTGGGGAACAGATAATCCTCTGGCACAAGGAATTGGCTTTGTTGGCCAGTTTGCCCAATCCTACAGCTTATTTGTGTTCAGGCATCCCTGAGCCCTTGATTCAACAAACCTCGGAAAACAACCATTGCTCCACAACCAGCTCCAAAACCCAGTGCATTTCCATCATGCCCCTAAGAATTCTTACCAAGCTGGGAACAAATGTTGTTGTTGAGAAACCCACAGCAGCAGAGAGCTGTTTTCAATAAACAGTTGTGATGATGGACTGCTTACCAGCCAGAGCAGCAGCCCCATCCGCTTTTCACAGCAAGGGTGTACCACATTGCTCACAGGCATTAAAACTGGTCAAGTTCCCAATCTTGATATAAAAGCTTGCAAATTAAATAAAAAACACTAATGAACTTTGAAAGGAAAAGCAGTGAAAATTCTTAGAATAAAATTCTTAGCCCGCCCTGCTGCTCAGGCTGCAAAAGGTTTTCTGTCACCCCTTTTTTATTAACCAGGTCCAGTGAAAACAGAGAAGAATAAAATTTCCAAGGCAGATATTTAGCAGAAAAAGGCGAAACAGAGCCAGAGTCTGTGTGTGTTGGATATGCAAAGAAAGGATACGTTAAATTTAAAAAAAAAAAAAAAAATTATCAGGGGAAGTATTAGTGTTTTGTTTTTCACCAGTCCCTCTCACTTTTTCCTGTTCCTATGTAACTGCAAAGGTTTACAACAACTATTTGCCATAAACAATTTTATTTGACTTTACTAAGGATTTAGTCATTACTGTAAAGCTATAGCAGACTGAATGTTAGAACATTTACGAGCATCTCTAAAGCCAGAGGTGAAGAGCTTCACACTTCCAGGGAAGGAAAAGCAGCATTTCACAGAGCTTCAACAAAGTACGGACCCCTGCAAAGAGCGCCTTTGCCATCTCAGCACGCACCAGGAATGCAAGGTTCTGCACATTCGCCGGATGCCTGCT
>NW_010396155.1:32219-37479 GCF_000710305.1 Buceros rhinoceros silvestris
GCCAGGTTCTGCACATTCGCCGGATGCCTGCTAAGGGTTCTGCAATGACTGCCTGCCAAATAAATAGCCCCAGGGCGCTGAGCTTTTCTTCTTGTCTCAGCTTCACATGCACCTGCCAGAACAGCTTCCCAGACTTCTGATTTAATCTGACCCTCCAGGGACAAGAGATATCTGGTTCTAATCAAGTAATACTGATACACTTGAACCTGGTAACATCAACCAACATTTATAAGCACAGGGTACATACTAACTGCAACCATGTTTAGACTCAATTCTCTCAACCACTTCTGCATCGTTAACAATGTCAGAAAGGATTTACCTCATGTTCTTGCTTTAGGATCTCATCTTTTTAGCTACCACGTAGCAGAACATTTCCTCTGTTATATTTTGCATGTGGAAAACTAGGGCGATGGAGTTCAGATTAAATGATACTTGATTCCTCTATCATATCGGGGGAAAGTGAAAAATAGGACTAGACCCACCCAGTAATCACAGAACTAGTTTCTCCCTAGCTATGCCCCAAACTATGCTGCTTTCCGAAATATAACAGGATCCTGAATGCAAGTAAGTATACCAGTACGTAACAATAGAGCAGTGTCCTACAGACTGTCAGCGTCTTCAGATGATTTAATCTGGCAATGACTACCTCAGTAGCTACTGCTGCCTGAGTGACCATGCTCAGGGTTCTGTGCAACGGGGAAAGATTCCTCTTTCAACTACTAAAGAAGTCTAATTCCAGTAAGGCTATGGTCTCTGCCAAGAGAGATCTGCCTGCCCAAATCTTTCTTAATGCTTCCTCAGAAGTAATGTTGGATGGGAAGATCTGTGCTCTTTTTGACTCCTGATAATATGTCTGTGGTCACCCCCCTACACAGAACAAAGCGAGAGAACAAAGATGTATTATCTCTGTTTTACAACAGGTAAATCAAAGTATCCAAAAGAAAGATGCCTTGCATTAGGATATGCCAATCAGAGGCTGAACCCAAAATAAAACCCTGGCTGCCTCATTTCCAATTAAAATACTCCAGTTTAGAGAGGGGATTTGGGGGCTTTCTGCACTGTTTCGTAAGATCCATGTGCAACAGTGTTTGGCTGATTCTTGGATCCTTCCAAAATCTGTACCAAGAGGGAATGCACACACTTGCAAGTGGCTCCCCTCTTCCACATCTGCCCCTCTTGATGTGAGTGTGTGTGAAATTCAGACGGTACAAGACAGAGGAGTTAGAGTGAGAGCAGCAGCAAAATCAAGTCCTATGAAACACAGTGGGGTGTTATCAGGGTGGCTTTTTGGGGTGGAGAAGCCAGAGTCTGGCCTGTCCTATTCTTTGTTCCAACTTCGACAAAAACATGTTTCTCATCGCAGGAAGCCTGAGAAGAATTTGCCCCTGGGAATGACAGAAGCTCCAGCTGGAAGAGGGCTCAGACAGGATTAGAGGCAGAACAAAAAGGTCAGGCTTTCATCCATGTGCAGTGGCACTTTCTGGTCTGAAGTATAAAAAGCAATTTTGCTATGGAAGGTTTCTGGAATGTCCATGACAAAAATGTGACTGAAGGCTACGGTCTACTGTGGAGACACCCTCAGTACCTCAATCTAATTGTACTTGCATATCTCTGGCAGTACCTCAGGTCACCAGTACCACACAGTAGCCTCCGCAGCTGATGCTACAGACCACAGCGGCTTCTGCCTGAAGTACAGCACACAGGCAGTCAGTCACTCACCACAAAACTGAAGACACTCACGCTGCCTGTTTGGGGATCTCTAATTCTGACTTTCTCTAAAAGATCCTCTCTTCCTCCTCTAAGAAAATTCAGGTTTATGCTTTGATGCATTCATCATCTTAAATCTTTGCACCCTGTGAGGTCTCTCATTACTGCTCTGCAGAAAAACTATTACCCAGCTGTGGTGCAAATCAGAGGCAGAAACGAAGCATCCAGCAACAAGTGTAACAGAGCTAAGGAGAAACTGCACCAAGAAAGGGTGCTTCCTGTTTCTGTAAAAGTGGATGTCAGGTCAGCAAGGCTTTTCTAATCAAGCAGAAATCCTGAAGCCACTTTGGATCAGCAAAAGAAGCCCAGACGGGATACCATGTCTCAGTCGGGTTTGTCCTAATTTTTTTTTTAATTTATACACATTGCAGACTACTTTCCATCCCATCCTCAGATACCCCATCTCTAAAAAGAACAGCGCTAACTTCTACAAAGCAAGTAGTGCAGAGCCACCAGTGTCCAGAGAGAGGAGGATTAGAAGCTGAACCGATGAATTTGCTAAATATTATCTAAATTAAGAATTACTGCAAACACAGAGATACCCTCTTACAACTTCTGGGGAATATATCGGTAGGACTTTTTGCAGCTAGGGCTGCCTGCTAGGGAGTTACCTGCCTTGGACTTCTATAAACTCCTCCAGTTTGCACAGCCTTTTCACTTTCCGGACCTCTAACACTCTTATGTTACTGGAGTGCCAGAACTAGTCACCAAGAGGGCCACAGTCCAACAGGCAATAATTGCTGCAAACTCTCCTCATTTCCCAGCCCTCTCCCACACCCCTTCAAGACAGAACTGAGTGAAGTCTCTCCTGCTCTTCTCAACCTTTCTTGGCTGAAACCTGTTCCAATTTCACTCTATAAACACCTGATAAGAACTGATGAATGGGGAGGGGCCAGAAAGTTCTTCATGGCTTCAGGGGGTGGAGGTAAACAGAAAAACAGTATTTAAGATGCTTTGAGACAGACTTCCAAAGTGCACAGACTTTGACAGGAGGGGTCTAAAAAAAAGCTACTTCAGGCTCCACCTTCAGAGACTCACTTCATTGGAAGCAAGCTAGGTACCAGACTGCTGTAGCACTCAGAAAGTTTCATACCTACCCCAGCTGCATTCAGACTACCCGCAGTCAGCTGGAAGTTTTCTGTTGCTCTAAGCAAAAATGCCAGCAAGATCCTCTGCTCAGCTGGCGTGGCTCTGCATCATCACTGTGTCTGTGGCAATCTACCCAGCACTGCAGCAGAAGCCTCCTAAAAGGAGAACGATCAATGGGAATGCGCAGTCCAAGATGACAGCCTGTTGCGAAGAGATTAAGGAGCTCAAGCTGCAAGTAGCCAACCTGAGCAGAATGCTGCAGGAGCTGAGCAAGAAGCAGGAGGGTGACTGGGAGAACGTGGTCATGCAGGTGATGGAGCTGGAAGGGAGCACCAAGCAGATGGAGTCCCGCCTCATCGATGCTGAGAGCAAATACTCCGAAATGAACAACCAGATCGATATCATGCAACTCCAGGCAGCTCAGACGGTCACACAAACTTCAGCTGGTAAGGAGGGAGTTGCCGAGCTCCCAGATACACCTCTTAACACACAAAATGAACTAATGACTCGTGCTTAATGCCAGCATGTCCCACTAATGTAATTAGCAAGTAAGAATACTGAATACTTCTGCTTAAAGTACTGCTGTAGGCAGGTGATCCTGAGAAAACTAGTCTGAATTGCTATGTCGAAAGCCCAAAGATCCAGCTGTATGTCTGTTACCAGGCAGTAGAAAAACTGAACAGGTACTGTATTTGTACAGTGAGGAACTCAGACTAACATTTCGTTTTCTGAGCACTACAGCACCAATCCAAAAAGGAAGGGAGCTGGCTTTGTCAGGGAATGGTTCTGGCAGTACTCTCCTTTGAGTTCACAGTGCTGACAGCAGACTAGAAGTTGTTAAAAGCAATTAGAAATGCTCTCCAAGCGTTACTGGAGATTTGTAATTCTATCTTTATGACTGTCTCTGAACCAGAGTAAAAGTGATCTATTATTTCAATGAAAATTCTCAAAAATTCAAGGCTGTAGATGATGCAAGATGCAAACTTTGATAAAAGCCTTGCCAGAACACAGTTAAATTGTTCCAAATTCTCCCTTCCCTGAGGGAAAATTTCACTGCAGAGTGATTGCACAGGCCTGTACTAAGCATGGAATGCAGATGCATTTTGTAGGTCAGCTACCTGTAAAGCCACTTCTAGAGGAAAGTGTCCTTTTTATTGACTTTTCTCTTAAAACAAAGTTCACTGCAACAAGCTTAAAACTTCCTTAAAAAGAAACTGCTGTTGTCTGGGACAACTGGGTTTGCCAAGACTTGGATTTTTTTTTTTTTTAAATGCAGAGGAAGAACTTCTAAGGTCATTGACCAAATTCTTATAGAAACCTCCACTTGGCCAGTTTTGATACACCACTGTTTACAGTATGTCTTAAACAAAAATTTTATCATAACAAATCTCTTTGGAGCTGTTTTTGGAGGTTTGGATACCTCCAAAATACAATAACATGCAGAAGCAATTGCCTCAGAAGGTATTTAAAACAGACACGTCTCACCTGACCAGGTAAGAGACATTTAGTCTGTATTTAACTGAACGCTGTCGGAATGATAAAGCCTTGCTGCAGCTAGTTTATCTTCCTCAGAAGAAGAGCTGTGAGTTTTACCATCTTCAAGTCGCCTCCTGCCCCAGGAGGAAAGACTGATTGACAGATTGACTGCAGCTAAGAGCCACCATCCCTGTCACAGGCTCTGGTGCAAGAGGTGCTAAGCAAATACGCCTCATCCGTACCCTTGTCTAGGCTGTTCAAACACTCAGTCAAAACAGGCACCTGGCAGCAGCCCTGGCCGTTCTGTTAGATAACCCTTTACTGTTCGGGAGGAGAACAGCAAATCTATCTCTCTTCACCTTCCAGCACAGACACACGCAGTAGCAATGTGAAGAGAAAGCGGAGATTTTTTTTTTTTTGATAGAAGTTAAAAAAAACCCCAAACCCACAAAAAACTGAAAACATCACAAAGCCCCAGTGCGGCAACCTCTTTTTCCACTGGATCCATTGATCAGAACTAAGCCATTTCAGGAAAACACGAGACTTGTGGCAAGTCTTGTTCACTCAACACTTCTTACATAACAAACTGAGCTTTACAGAAACCACACTTATACGGGGGAGTTGTTCTTGCTGTTCAGATTCTTACTTTCTGGTTCTGATTCAAGTAGATGCTGTCTACGACTGCTCATCACTTTACCAGAGGAACTACCGAATCTCTGGTGTTTACAAGCTGCCTCCTGATGAATTTTTGGGGAGTCCAGAACTGGAGGTAAGGATGTCAAGTACAAAAAGTATATTACACGTCTTTTCAAATATAATCAAGAGATACCTATCCACCACAGAGATGGAAAGAGCACCTACTGAGTTATGATACCCTGCCCTTTGAATCAGCATCTCTATGCACACAACCTTCAAGGAAGGAAAGAGT
>NW_010396155.1:37576-47094 GCF_000710305.1 Buceros rhinoceros silvestris
AAGAGTGTGCCTTTAAGAGGGAAGACAGAAAAGGGTTCAAAGTCATAATTTTTTTCTATGACTTTTAAACAAAACAGGAATTTCTTCAAGTTGTGAAACCTGGAACAATGTCTTGTCTTGTGTCAAGAGACTTGATCCTCCCCAATTCTACTGACAAGTAAACATTTTTTCCTGTTCTAGGTGCTCTGTGACATGGAGACAGATGGAGGTGGCTGGACTATCATCCAAAGACGTAAAGTTGGTTTGACATCCTTCAATAGGGACTGGAAACAGTACAGGGACGGATTTGGCAATATTCGGGGAGATTTTTGGCTGGGAAATGAAAACATCTACCGACTTTCAAGACGCCCCACTGTTCTGCGAGTGGAGTTGGAGGTAATTAATAAGCTCCTAATTTCAGCAGCAAAGGGTTTTTTTGCACAAAGTGATTCTCTAGTAGCAGATACTGCTGACCACCTCAAATTTAAAGATTCACAGAAATGCCTCAAAGTTTAAAAGACTTTAAAGAGTCTTTTCCTTTTGCAGTGCTTCCTTCTAGCCTGTGTACAAAAGAGTTTGCATTGTATCACCCCAAAACAACTTCTGCAGTCTACTGAAGGCTTGGGTTTCACTTAAACGAGTTTATAGCTGGTATAATAGCTTTGAAGGATGGGATATGTATTACAGAAAAAGTGAGCTGAAGGGCTTTATAGCTAAAAGTCACTGTTTCAGAGAAGAAAAAAAAAAATTACTTGAGGCAGTATACTAAGACAAGGATGTCAAATGCAAGAGCTACACACCAGATTTCCATATGCATTGTTTAACACCAGTTCAGATAAGACTTGGAAATACGATGCTTTGCTCTGGAGAGTTTCTTTGCCTTAACGTGAGTTTCATACAGTCTGTGTCTGAGAGAGAAAAGAACTTGTGAAAAATCTAAGACTGAGAAAAAATAAACAACATGCATTGTATATAACCATCGATGGTGGAGTCTCTTCACAACTATTCTAATAGGACCCAATTCCTCCTCACTGTTCTGGGCAGGACTGGGAAGGCAACGTACGCTATGCACAATATAAGCAATTCACTCTCGGCAACGAATTAAATAGCTATCGTCTGTTTGTGGGGAACTACACTGGCAACACAGGGCGTGACTCCCTAAGGTACCACAACAACACGGCCTTCAGCACGAAGGACAAGGACAATGACAAGTGCGTGGATGACTGTGCCCGGTTCCGGAAAGGTAAAGCACGTATAAACACCCTCCTGCCCCAAGAGAGCTGCCCGTGTAATTTGTAGAGAGCCCAAGCCTCCCTCTCCAAGTAACTAGGAGGTAGCATCTGGTTGGCAAATCAAGGGAGAGGTGACCAGTTTTGGAATACGCACTTACTGGTTATGTGGGAAATCTGTTAAAGCCGAGTTATCCAGAGCCAGACTGGGTTATCTGCACTCCTGAGATGATTCAGTGTATGCTCTCACCTGCGCACTCTGTTGTCCAGCCCATTATGTGTACCTGTCAATCTGCCAGGCTATCTCAGCTGTTGATGCAATTCAGCGATGCAAGAAGTTATTCCCATATATCTATAAGGTTTTTATTTTTTCTTATATTTTTTTATGAGGTTTCAAATCCCAGTATTAGGGACTTGCAATTATTCTTCTGTATTATTATCCTACGTGCACCTCAAGGTTCAACCTGAATTCTAATCTTTATTCCTACTCTATTAAGAGTCTCTCAATTTAATTTATTAAATGAGGTCTGTCACAAATATAGTTGCCATCACTGTGTCTTGCTCTATATTTTTAATTTTCCCTTGTGACCCCATGCAACATGCAAACAAAATTGTAGGTATCAGTTTCGATAAAATAGCTCAGCTTACGTGCAGAGTCCAGAAACCTTTTAAACACCTTAAGATGCCCAAGCCAAGAACTCAAATTTGTTTCCTGTGCTAACTCTGAGTTAGAAAGACGTCAAGGAAATATTCTAAGTGGAATGAGCAACTAAATGAAAAGGTATTAGACTAACTTGATCATGGAACTGTAAAGCATTTCTGTATTTAGTATCTAAGTTTTGAATTTACCCCCAGTCTCAGCTGTTAGGACCATTGGCTCCAGTGATTAAATGCTGCATTCTAGTCACGCGCCTCCAGACAGAGCAGCAATTCTTATTATTAATACAAGCATACTCGTTTTAAGTAAATGGCTCACCAGGAATCTACTAATTTGTTTTCTGAAAAGGTGGCTATTGGTACAACTGCTGCACAGATTCCAATCTGAACGGGGTTTACTATCGCAAAGGAGACCACACCAAGAACATGGACGGCATCACCTGGTACGGATGGCACGGATCGACCTATTCACTGAAGAGAGTCGAGATGAAGATCCGGCCAGAGGATTTCAAACCATAGAGGGAGCCCGTATTTGATTGTACAGCTATGCGATGCCACTGCACAGAAGGTGGGCAATGGAGAGCTCAAAATCAGCCCAATAATTGTTCATTTCATCTAATATGTGCAACAGCTACATACTGGCTACGTACACGTAACAGCACACTAAGCACACTATCACCTGGTGTTATCAGGGCTTGAAATTATTTCCTCCTCTTAAGGCTCTTTCCAAAGGGAAAAATACCGTGTAGGAATAGGTTAGAAAAGAATGCACTTACAGCACCTTCAGAACACCTACTGGTGTGTTTTCACTAGCATTGTGACTAGTCGGTCGTCTTAGTATTAACCAGCAAGGCAGGGGCTTTCTTGTTTCAGACCCTTTAGTGCCTTTCGTTCAACGTCCAGAGTAAACATTGCTGAGCAACTGCTTCCAAGAGGGACTCAAACCACAAAAACAACATACTCAATTCAAACTGGAGTAATAAACCAGAAGTGCCCTGAAGCTCCTACAGTTTTACTGCCATCTCCTGCTGCTGCCTCAATAAGCCGCCTCAGAGGGCTGCGCCCAGCAGACAGCAACCCTGGAGGAAGCATTTGTCCCATATGCTCTGTGATGCTTATTCCTATACACAGATCACCTAAGTGCTGATAAACTAGAAAGCAGCTTCACGGGCTGCCACAAGTTATGTTCAGATTAGAACATAAATGTGCTATAACAGCAGGCTAGCAAAAAAATCCAGACCCAGCCACCCAGCCAAAAGTCTCTACTCCAACATTTAAAACCACTGTATCCACGAGCAAATCACCAGTACGCATCGGAGAGCCCGCAAGTGCCGGAAGTTGTTCAAACATAAAGGAACATTTGCTAGCACGCCTCTCAGAAATGTTAGTCTGTTCTGAAGACTTCCCCAGTTACAAGTTACCTAGAGATGCTCTGTCAAAAATCAGTATGTCTCTCCCTTACATAACACAGTGTTACAAATAACAGTTAAAAAGGAGACGCCTCCTGCAGCCATACCCCTGTTTGAATATGTTGAAAAATGTAGTTATGGTTAATATATCTATTTTATTCACATTAAAGAGAGTTTGCATCTAATTTAAATTGTTAGTCTTATGTGAAACGGGAGATAAAGGTGTCTGGGGAATTGCCTTACATTTGTTTGACTATTCACACTGTAAAATTCAGCTGTGTGGAACTATAGTTGGAACTATCGTAACTGTGGTCTGTAAAATGTGTTTTTAAGGGTTTCTAAACTTTTTCATTTCTAATAAATTGTCTTTCATTTTTAATCCTGCTTTAATTCAAGTTTTGGCTCCTTAAGTTGCTTTTTGATAACAAAGAAATAGCTGCACAAGTGATTGGGACCAAAAAAGGGAATACACCAAATTCTATACTTTCCTCAGAAAAATAGGAAAAAAAATCCTTCCTGATGACAAAGTTCAGGAAGCAAAATACTCTTGTTATAATATCTTCTATTTGATATGTGAAGTATGAGACCTACCTAAGCTAGATGAACAGAATTTGATGAGAAATTTTAAGAACTTCAGCTTTTCTGGCTTATTTATATGTAGGTGTAGAAATCTCTCACCTGCACTTACAGCCACTCCACAACATCCCCTATAGAAGTTGAATGGTGAGCAGTAGAAATCAGAAGACACTATTTTTTCCTGCACAACTTCCCACAGCTTCTGTCATAACTTTAACCACATAATGAAGGGCTGAACTCAGCAGCTAGGAGTGTACAACTGCAAGTTAGTTAGCAAGTCTACGGCAAAGTCTTGTGGCAGGGAGTGAAATTCCAAGAATGATCTAGATTCATCCTACTAACACTCTAAATTGGGTATTGATGCAAAAGCAGACATCTCTAGTTGTGGTCCTACCTGATGAGAGACTCTAGAATGGCTGGCGTGGGACCCTTTTGAAATTCCAGCTCCTTGTAGTGAAGGGCCTTGGCATATGCTCGACATTTTGCAGCTCTTTCCCCCAGGAGGACAATGCCATTATCATCTCTCAAAGGCAGTGGACCCTGGGTAGAAACACACACATCAAAAGCAGGGTAAGCACGAAAAAGAAGGAAGTACGCTTGAACTCTTCACACCCTTTCCATAGACTAGACATCAGGCGGAGAGCCAGCATTAGCAGCTGCCTGGCAGCACCTCTACCTTGTCACTGTGCTCCATGAATTCGGCCAAGTTCAGCAGTGTCTGAGTGACTTCTGCAATGTCCTGAGAAGTCAGGGCCAATTCAATGCTTCGGATCAGCTCATCCTGCTGATCTTCATTCAGTTCAGACCAGCATGAAACAAAAGCAGCATTGAACAGATCTCTGAGGAGGAAAACAAAAGAGAGTGAGAGGTGGGCATTCATTGTTGAAGAGATAAAGTCTATTTGACAGTGCACTCGCCTTCTTATTAAAGAGAAAGAGAGCTATAAAACACATTTATGTCAACCTGCAATAAACAGTGATCAGCTTTTATAAAGCTCACTTCTGCACGAAATATTTGCTGAAACCTGCATTTAAAAAATGAGATTCTACAATAGTAGAAATATTATCCTATCATACACTAGTGTAAGTATTTCAGGTACTCTTCATAGCAGCAAGAATGCTATGCTCTTCTGCTAGAAGAACCAGGCCTAGTCCGTCCTATCTCTTCATCATCTCTTCATCAAGAAGAGATAAACAGGCAACTGCTTCCAGAAACTCAAAGTTTCTCCAGACATACTGCTTGCAAAAGAAATAAACCACTGGGGCTTATTCCCCTTAGAGGTGTTTTCATTCACCCGCAGTAGATCCTCTAATCTGTTTCATACTCGGCTGTTTTTCCAGCTTCCCTTTTCTGCGCCTTATGTTATTACTAGACTAACATGCAGAATTCCACTGAAAGATTTTGTGCACACCACAGAGTGGCCAACTGGGAAGGATGGAAATGAAGTCAAGTTGCCAACTACTGGATTTGTCCCATAGCAGGAACTATCTATTTATGGGACCTAAGGGCTTTTAAGTAACTTTCTCTTTATAACAGCTGGCTTGCATCTGCCATTTCCAGTGATCCGAAAAAACAGAATTACTCTACCGAGCCATGGGATTATATGCCTGAGCCAGGGCCCAGCATGAGCGCAGGGATGGTGAGGAGGAATCTTTCAGCAGTTCCAAACTCAGTCTTCTTAACCATTCCAACCAGTCATCTTTGGAAACTCTTCTTGCTGCTCCCCAGGCCTGCAGTACAAAGCAAGTCAATTCAACTACCAAATGAACTACCCGAAGGCCAAAGAAATCCATCAGCAGGCAGCATTACTTCTTTACAGGTCCAAATCACATTGCTGAGATTCCCTTTTCAATTCCCTGAAATCCATTACCATTACCAGATAATTTGCAGTACTTCAGTCTCCTTTCTAAGAAATCTTCCCTAATGTATTGCTGTCATGACATGCCAAGTATTTAACATGAATAATTCTTCACCTACAAAAATATATCAAGAGCTGAAGCCACTGTTGGAACATCAGCTTAAAAATACTTAATGCATTTAGAATGACATTTTTAAGTCTGGCATTTTCAAACCAATCCATCCCACTTCTGAACTGAGTGCCAGTGCTTAGCTGTTAAGTTCTATACTGGCATCAAGAGAATATAGCACTCAGATATAAGAGAGCTGGCTGATAAAAAAAGGCAGATGCTCTGAAATAGATGCATCTAGAAGTTACAGATGATGCCTTGTGATCTACAAAGTTCATACTTCACATAACAAGAAAGCATCAAGATTACTTTACAGCCATTAATAGACAGATAATTCAGCTGCTCCCGTATTCAAAGTCACTCAGCACCTTCTAATCTTAAAGAGAGTCTCAGACACTACTCTGATCTCAGTTTTGGACAGAACTGGCAACAGAAAAGAAATATAAATAAATGTAGTTTAGATGCACTGGACAACTCCTTAGATGTGACATCTCCCTTCAGCAGCAAACTGATGCTGTGCAGTGCTCCAGTCCTACCTTCTGCAGGTTGATGGTGCTAACATGTAATTTCTTCATGGGACCTGTTTCCACGGGACCACTGGCCAAAGCTTCTCCCTGGTTGCTTCTCAGCATTCGGTGCTGATAAATTAGGGGATCCTCCTCTTCATCAGCGAGCGTATAGCCCTACAACAAATGGCTTACAGTGAAGATCGCACCAACGCATGCAAAAGCAGAATGGACAATAAAGTCAGAGCATCATCCAATCTCTCAGCAACATTTGTGAAGCAACCAACCATGTTTCATTATAATGATTACACCTTATAAACCGGAGAACTTGAATGATATCCCATGTCTATTCAACGTAACTGTAAGAAATCTTAGCTCCTGGTATTAAACAGCCAAAATAATACAACCTGAACCAAGCATGCTTTCCTGTCTGCCTCAGTAGTAAGCTGAAAACAGCACTGAGCTACTTGTTCCCCATTGATCAAATCACAAAGCAGTTACTGAGGTTTTGAAATGTGGGACATTCTATGAAAAATATCAAGATAACAAGGTCTCCTCAAGTCCTGAAACTGGGGAAAAAATGAGGTAAATCCACATTTAATAACTACTGAGAAGAAAGTAACGACACTGGCTACAAGTCTAAGTTCTTACCTAGAACTTGCAGTGATTTTTCTATAGTATCAACTGGTATCAATTATTTCCTAATTTTCTCAATGAAAAGGTGTACTTAACACAAATAGAGCAACAAACGTTCTTCATTTTACAAGTAACTTAGTTTCCAACTACATCCATTTCAACACGAAAACACCCCCAAGGCACCCTTAGGCAAGCAACTATATACTTGGCAACTCACCTTTACAATTCTACAGATGAGAACATCATAGCGTTGATGGTTAATTCTGTGTCGCACCAGAACTTTGTTCACCATCGGGATAAAAATCTGGTACTGTACAGGGGAACGCATCAAAAGTTAGTTACTCAGTGTCACTAAGAGCAGTAGAATTTCACCTTTGTTTCACTGATCTTATAAGAAATCAATTCTGAAAGTATTATTTCAGTAATTCCCAATTCCAGAAACAACTAAGAAAAGAAAAATGTGTTTTCTTCAAAATCCAGAATGAGTGCATAGAAATACTCAACTTTAAAACCTTGATCTTTGGGACAGCCCCTCCCTCCTGTGAGCTTTCAAACCTAAGAAGAATATTACCTTCTTTCCCAGCTGGAACACCAGAGAAGAGAGGGTGTCCATTGCAGTTGTTCGTAGCTCAGGGCTCTGATCTAGTGTTCGCACGATGGGATGAATAATCCGTGAAGCATAATCAGTGAAATCCAGGGACTCTGTCAAGCGGTCCACAGTTTCTAGAGCAGCTCTAAAGTCAGAGCAGAAAGAAGGAAGGACTTACCTCTCATGGTATAAGACAGGAGAAACGACAAGTAAAAATACATAAGTGATTCGTGCTCAGTCCTCCCAGGCATCAACACCGAGGAAAAACAGACAAAGAGACTGCAAAGCCACCACCACTTACTTGCGAGCCACCATTGGGACATCTGGGGCATCAAATAGCTTTACAATGGGAGGTAGTAACAAATGAAGGTAGTCATCCAGGTTAGCTCCAAAGAGCTGGATCGCATTCAATAGCTGGAAGGAAACATCACTCAATGAGGCTCAAAGTTACGAAAAATGCATTTTAAACCAGGATCCAGTGAAAAGCTGCTTCAGACCCGTACTTTAAACAAAGTACTGTCGGCACCATTTCACTGCAAGGCACTGCTGAACTGCATCTACCCCATCCACTCACAACACACAAGCGGAAAGCCCTGCTGGAGCACAGCATGTTGGGCACACGCCTGCCTTGACAACACTCATACCAACCCACTGCTGCAGCCTCCCACTCACCTTGACAGAGACAATGCGACTCTGACTGTTGTCATGCATGAAGACCCGTAACATGTGAGGAATGAGCTGAGGCAGGTACAGTTTGAATTCACCTCCTAGAGCTACCACAATTTGCTCGATGAGGAGAATAATTGTGCTCTGTATGGAGTTGTTCATGACCCAGAAGTCCTATAGAAGAAAAAAAAAAAGGGGAAAAAATTAAACAGTTCTTCAAATGAGTTGTACTAATTACAAGACAAGCAAACTGTAGAAGGCAGTTGACAAATTCAAGACTGCAGGGAGCGACTATACTTCCCTTATAGAGCAATACAAATTGACAGTTTGGATCTGTTTTCAAAACACTCTGTGCCTTCAGTGTATTTATAGCTGTTAGATACAACCTCTAGACAACTGATTTTTCCTAATCCTTCTGTTTGCAAACAGCAAGTGAAAACGAAGTGAAATAGCACCTATTTACGAACTGCACGAACGCCTTGCTGAAACTATGTTTCTGAAAGTGATAAGTGCACAAAATCCAAGTGCATAAAAGAGCTCAGGCACTTGCAGAACCTGGGAGCTGCTCTTACTGCAAGTACTAGTAATAACGGATACTCTTGTTTCAAATACATGTTCTTTCAGAATACAAATATTACTTCAAATGCGTGGAATTCTGCACTTCATAGGAATTGCTGAAGCAATTGATACATTTGACAATGACAGAAACACTATCCACCCTTCCTGACAGTAAAATGCTGGCTTAAAGATTGCACTCACTCTCATCAAGGTGACAATTTCATCCATATAGGGCCGAATGTGACTCCTCACAAAGGACACCAACATCCCTAGCTGCTGGAACAGGAACTGGAAGGAAGAAATATGCAGTGATCAATGTAGCTTATTCAAATGCAAAAGCAACACCAGGCAAACAGTGCATCACGGGCCAACCGCAAGCTCATTTACCAAACAAATAGCATGCAGAGCTCCTATACGCTCAAAATCCGGGGCTAAATTCTTGGCAGCTTCACCTCAGTGGGTTGGTTTGAGAGAGGAGTGGGTTTGCGCTGTTTGGTGTGTACCCCCACAACTAGAATCAAAAATCGTGTGAGCTCAGAGCCTTAGACAGTCAAGCATACGAGCAGGGGTTTATAAAGAGTCAGCAGATTTAGGAACTGACAGAACAGACTTGCAAGCACAAACATCTGAACTACAGAGCTTTAAATTCAGGTCTGAAGGATGCTTCCAAAAATTTAGCCCCTAATCTTTTCCCCCCCGCCTGTAAACCAAACTGACACACACATTAAAATACTCTGCCTTACTCT
>NW_010396155.1:47207-48063 GCF_000710305.1 Buceros rhinoceros silvestris
CATCCCCACCAAGATATATTGGTGAAAAGTTACTGGGGAAGAGAGTTTGGTCCTTGCCAGAAATAGCACATTTTTTTGAAGATGATTGATTAAAGCACAGAAGAATTCTGACTAAGACAATTTTATTTGGATATACTATGACAGTTTGCAACTCCTTTTGCCCAAATACAATCTTACGCACTCATTCATGACAATGAATTTACTTTTGAGACTTATAAAATATGTCTCAAAATGTATGAAATAATGTAGGTTAAATCGCTTTGTCCACAAAACAAATGCATAGTTTTTTTCTTCAAGGAAAACAAGTTATCACATATTAAATTTCATTTTTTCATGCAGTATTTGAAGATTATAGTGACAAAATACAAAGTGGAGCTCAGAAAAAGAGATAGCTGATTTTTGTGAAGAACTATGTAAGAAATAACAACAGCTTGAGTAGTGAGAGTGGTACAAAATGAACCCTGAGCTCCTGTACTGTGCTTTTTTCAGTGTTGTGAAAGGATGCTTACAGATAGGACAAGGACCTGCCTCCTTTAGGCTTTAGTGTCACGTGTACCCACCTCAGCTCTTCTCCCCAGTACACTTTCACCATCTTCTTTTACCTGAAAATTTTTAAACAGAGTGTGCACAACTGCATAGCTTTCAAGCAAGTTAGATCAGTCAGGTCTAGGAGTTCGGCCAAGCCAGGCGTGTGAGATGCTTTCCTTCCAATCTGAGTAGTAGTTCAGTCTGGGAGAAAACAGCGGTTCTATAGCAGGGTTGGGATTCTGCTAAGGGAGCCCCCATCCCACCTATAAAACACAGTACCAATAACTCGTACAAACTGCCCTTCCCACCCCAGAGATTATTTCCTGCT
>NW_010396155.1:48142-60660 GCF_000710305.1 Buceros rhinoceros silvestris
TGCTGACTGAGGAACAGCCTTGGCAAACCGCAGCCATCTCTGGTTCGGTGAACCTTAAGCCCATTATTATCTTCACACAATTCTCATTTTCCTCTAAAACCGTTAACTTAAGTGGGAAGGAAGAGAAAGCGCTGCTGTGGAATCACCACCCACGCTACTCTGAATGTTAGCAGACGGTGGCAAATTGAATTTTCCTTCTCACAGATGAGCCAAAGTAAATGGTTGCATCAGAAACTTAAGGAATCTTCCTCTATTATTTTATAACACTGTTTACAACAGTGCACTAATGCAGAGATCACTGAAAGCTCCAGAAGCTGTACTGGCTGTTTTTGTGAACAAGACCAGCTTGATAAAAAAAACAGAATCAAATATTTGCCTTCTAAGGATTATGCTTCGAAGCAGCTGTCTCAATAAGAAGCAGAAGAATTGTTTCCACTGGTGAGCATTTGGTAAAATATCAAGAGGCAAAAAGCAAAGCTGAACCTCACTTCTGCAGCATGCTTGGCAGCAACACACAGCACAGCAATGCCCAAAGCCAGTCGCATTCTCTTTTAAAAATGGATTCTTATTTCAGGGCAGCGGAATGGGAAGGCTGGAGTGGTCCCTAGTACACTCACCTCTCGGATGGCACCATCGCAAACCCGTATTACATTAAGGAACGTCGGCATGACCTGGGGCAGGAACTGCACACACTTCAGCCCAAGAGATTTGAAAATGAAGGTGATGGCCTGAACTACCATAGTGTGGTGTTGGGACAAGGATTGGTCTCGGAAAATTCTCATCAGTGCCACCATAGAGACGGCTGGATAGAACTCATCCAGAGGGAGGTTTCCCATGTTCACCAGCATCTCACTGGTACTGTAGTCCGCTTGAAGAAAGAAGGTAGTGTCACAAGCTACATATTTTTTGTGGATCATAAAGCTATTCACTTAAAATAAATTCAGATGCTTACAAGAATCCTGGCTGGATTTGGACTCTGAAAGGCTGACGGCTGAAGCATCTCGTGACTGATCAATCATGCCAATGTTCACTTTGTGTTTGTAAGGGTCCAGAGCACCCAGCAACCCTAACACACGAATAGCCTGACAAGACAGAAACAAAAAGAACATTCGTCAGAGCATCATCACCAAGGCAGAAGTCAACACATGAACCCACGTTTGGAAAGGACCTGAGGATTAAAGACAGCAGATCTGGAACTAAAGAGACCGCCTCAGAAAACCGTCAATGCTTTACATTCAACTGCTGGAGGCCATTTCACTGACTCAACACTTTCATCCTCTTAAATCTGCTTTATTGTACTTTAATCAGCCACAACAGTGACCTTTCTCCTCCCTCCCCCCTCAAATCTACGCAGACATATTTAACAGCTCTCTTCCCCAAAAAACTTTTAGGAAGGTTGTGTGATAGCTTCATGTTCATACCTCTCTACGGGTGCCCTGGTTCTGCTCAGTCTTCAGGAAGTTCAGAAGCACCTCGAGCAAAGTTGGGTACTTCCTGTATGGTTCCACCACATAACCAGTGCTGGCCACAAGCTGCCCCAGTGTCCAAAGAGCCACCTGGAAAGATCCAGCCCAGAGGAGATTAATTCTGACCAGAGAATTTACTACGTTTCCCGATCCATTAGTCATCCACTTGCTGAAAGTGTCTGTGCATTTTAGCCACACACTGTAAAACACAGCAGTTTGAAAGCCTCGTGGTTTGAAAGCCTCCATGTAGTGGGTTTTAATAAGCAATAGTAAAGAAAGTGATAACCAGCACTCAGAGAGACAATTCAAACAGGCATTCAGTGAGTCCAAGCCTGCCAATAAACACTGCTTTTTTTTCCGTCTTCTTTTCCTTTGAGAACTCTGTACTGTGTCATGACAGGGACTGCAGTCCCTCATCTGTGTGTCATGAGCATGTCCGTATACTCCTCAAGAGAGACTTGAGTGATTTAAAGGTTCATGTTAGCAGCTGTGATGGGAACATGGATTTTTTTGTTATAGTTTTGGTCACAGCGGATGGCAAGTTTAGTGGAGTGGTCAAACACTTACCTGTCTTTTAGCCAGCAGGGAGGAGTCCTGTAGCATGTCCATAATTATAATGAAGAGCTCATCCACCCACTTCCTCATTTCCAGCCCGCTGACCTAGTGAAGGACAAAACCCAAAGTCCTCATCTGGCATTGCCAAAAGCTTAACAACTGACAAGCGTGGCACAGAGGTCCCTGCAGCACCCCTACCTGTGCAAGCTCCCCTATGGTGGCTAGGACGTTGTTAATCACCCCTGGATTTGGGTCTGGGTCGGGATCTTTCAGCTTCACAATCAGCGCCTGGCAGGTGACAGAGGAACAAGTTAAAATGTGTTTAGAAGGCTATTTGCTGTACATACTCTACTCAAAATTATCTTTCCTTCTGTTTACACTTCAAGTTGATTCCACAGAGGCTCAACTTGCATTACAGTGAGCAACTCAAAAGTAAATGAAACTTTTTTATGCAAATCCTGAATAAAGTTAGACTGCACTGTCACATATGTGCATTACTGAGGGTAACATCCACATCAAGCTGCAGCTCCTGGGGGTGAGATATCCACTTGCTGTATCACTTCACTTCAAAGTCACCAGGAAATGCAGAGACCCTACCTTAAGGATAGGCTCCATATACGGACGAATGAGGCGTGGAGCATTAGAAACCAGGTGACCCAACATCCTGGCACTTTGCTCTTTAATCCTGCCAACACCGCTGTGTTCCAGCTCTGTCAGAATCTGCAGAAAAGACAATGGAAGCATGAGAACAGGCAAAATAAAGGTAGGGAAAAATTCTTTGGATTTCCTCCTCTCCAGTCCAATGACAACAGTACAAAAAAAAAATCTCAGCACTTGAAAAGGGTGTTCTCTAAAGGAAACGGAAGCTATTTAGCATAAAAATGAATCGGTGTCTCCAAAACCATTTACATTTGAGGTGGTGCCATCCATTCACCTAAAAGCAGCACAGAATGTTCTTCCTCAATACAGCACAATGAACGTGGGGTGAAATAATGACTGTGATCCTTTCCCTCCTAATACAGCGCTTCAGTCCAAACATCTATCATCAGAAAGACTTCCTGAAACCTCCTGAGCTGGGTATTAAGGGTTTTCCAGAAGGGAGATATTCCTCCACTCTCCCACAGGTTCACTACAGCCAGATAGCCCAGTTCTTTAACATCATCTTAGTCTCAATAGCGAGCAGTCTACTTTCACTGAAGGCATCCCTCTTCATTACCTGGATTAACATCTTGCGCAGGAACGGCATGACAAAAGCAGGGTTCATGCTGCTCAGGCGACCCACGGTACAGATGGCCAGCTCTCGGATTTCAAATACTTGATCGTTCAGGGCCACAAAAAGAGCTTGCAAATTTTCCGCCTGGGCAAGGTGAGCATCAAATCGCTCATCCAGAGAAGCCAACACACAGAAACGTATATCAGGGTCTGCAAGAATACATTTGTTTATCTTTAAATGCAGTAAACTCCTGTTCTTATTATTGCCCTTATTCACAAACTGCCCTCAAAAATTCTTCACGACCTCAGGGAAATGCCAAGAGCTTCTCCAGTGTGAGACGCTACCTCAGTGTTTTACACAAGAACCAGGGTAAGTCAGCCCAGCAGATTCAGGGCTGCTCAGTACTGCCCCAATACCTAGATCAGCATAATGCCAACCTCCCGCACCTACAAGTAGCACATTTGGAGGCAGTGTGAAGAAAATTAACTCGTCTCAGGTTAACATATTGCAACTGAAAGAGTAAAAAAAAAAAAAAAAAAAAAAAAAAAAAGGAGGAAAAACCCAACAAAAGAGAAAAAAAAAAAAAAAAAAAAAAAAAAAAAAAAAAAAAAAAAAAAAAAAAAAAAAAAATCAGGTAGGAAAATCCGACAGAAGGGACCAATCCGTTCCCAAACAAAGTTGAAGGCTACAACACAGAACGGCAGCAAAAGAAGTCTCAGGGCTCCACCTAGTTCAAAGGATTACCAAGGGCACAGTTTGAGCATTTAACACCAGTGTTCTTCTAACACCTCAAAAAACAAGATCTGAGAAGACAAACTGGGAGACCTTTTTAATTTGTAAAGAACGTCAGCTTAAGTTAGTGGCATATATGTGCAAATTCTACCACAACCTTAATATCATGACCTGCTCACGTGCTAAAATTAACACGTAGTAGGAGAAGCCTTTTCTCTGAACCCCACACTAACCTGGGTCAGTTATTCCAACCACAAGCAGTTTGCTGAGAACATCAGCCACAACCTGCACCGCCGTCTGACTGACCACATGGGCATGACCACTGATCAAGTGGATGGAAGGTGTGAGCAAGCGAGAGCAAGTGCGGGCTGCTTCCATCCGGATCTCCTTGTGTTCGCTGTTCAGAAAGTGGTCTGCACAGTGCCGGACAAACTGAGTCAGAGAGTGGCCTAGAGAGAAGATGGGGAGTTTAACACAGGTTTACACCTCAATTAGCAGTCTTCCTAGGGAAGAGGAGCTTAAACAAAGTGCTCGCAGTACTCGTACTCTACTCCAATGCAGTAGTGTTTATATCCCACACCCCTGGACCTCTGCTCCTTTACTTCATCTTACCTTCAAACTCGAAGCTACCCAGCGTACGAAGGGCAAGGGTGATGCTACCCACATCACTGGCCTCTGGGATGTTGGTGAGGCTGGGGGAGGCGAGCTGATGGGCGAGGCCCTTCGGCATGCCTGGATGTCGCAGAGGCTTGTGCATTAGAACAAGGGAGAGCATTTTCAGCAGCCCATCCTGGATATCCTTCTTTAGCTGGGGGATCTGACGACTCAAGTCGTACAGCACAGCTGTTAGAGCAGGGCTGAAGGCAGAAGCAGGCAGAGAGAAGACAAACAGTATGAGGTGCATATTTCACCCTTTTGTTTATGCCTTTGCCCATCAGAAGATAACTGCAGACATTCGCACACCACAGCAACACCCACCAGCTGTGCAGAGGGGTCCTCGGGTGAACTCAGGGATGGGATGACCTTATGTGAACTTGGTGAGCAAACTACCCATACTGCAGCACATGTTGCTACGTTTGGCAACGTTGCTAGAATACTGTCACAAATCTAAGTGTTTCCTTGTACTTTTTAGACACAAAAGCAACTAAATTGACTTTGGTAACACTAATTAATCTAATCAGCTCTGTGCTACACGGCTACTTTCTCCCTGCCCTCCCAACAGCTTCAAGAGCTACAAAATTTCCAACAGGAACTGTCAGCTCCAAAGTTCAGCTAGGAGTAAACGGGAGCAAGTATTCAGTGCTCCAATTCTCCTTCCCTACCAATTCAATATGGCAGAAACCTGTTGCCTTCAGAGGCTTTCTAAATTTTTGCAGGCTGTTGTCAAATGTATTTGAATAGTGGGAAGTAAAGGAGATTGCTTTTGAATTCACTGACTGTTCTACATAAAGATTTCTTTAGACAGAGACCAATGCTCTTAAGCAACTCAACAGACACATTAACACTTAAAACATATTATTCTTCTGAAAAAGCTATACTACCTTCTGAAAAGTCATTTAAAAGCAATAATCTTCCTTCTCAAGCTGAAGACTTTCAAGGCCTCATTCTACATGGCCAACAATGCCATCCAGTGGCTAACAGAAAAATACACTCCCGTGCCTTGTGCTTACCTCAGGCCCACAGCCAGCATAGGTTCCAACAGCTCCTTGATGTCCTGCTGGATGCTGGGTCCCATGGCTCGGGCTAGCATACTAATGCAGGTGAAGACTGTGGCATCAACCTGCACAGACTTCTGCCTCCTGGAGAGGGACCACAGGAGTTAATTAAAAGGAGCTGTTATTTTTCAAACATCTTTCCACATCCCACTTCCGTGCGATCAGTCTTACAGAAGTACCTCTGATTTTAACACAACAATTTGATCCCACATTGCAAAAATGATACAAAGAACAGGGGTTTCAGCTTCTTCCTCTAACCTTCCAGACTTACTTGTGGGCAAAGTCCTTTGGAGGAAGAGCTGCTTTTATGATTTCAAGGACTTTTGGCAGGTAAGCTTGAAACTCAGACCTCACAGCCACAGAAAGCAAACCCAAGGCCTGGAAGGCTGCTGTTCGCTCCTTCTCCTTCTTCACACAGCTGAGAACATGATTCATGGTGTCTGGAAGATACTGATCAGCTGTCCAGAGGAGAGAATACAGATATTGGAACACATTTAAGTTTATACAGTTGCACCACATTTGCAACTGAATCTTTACAGTATAAAACTAGGGAATAGACAGCCATATCAAATTTGCTAACATGAGCAGTGGCAAACACGTCGCCACAGAATAAAATTTTCAAAGCACAGGGACCTTTCTTTTTTTAAAAAAAATTCACCAAATAAAAGAGCTATGAGAAAAAAACCACTGCAAAGGTTCTGTACACAAATAAGATCCATGCACCTTGTTTTTATAGTGATTGTTTGGAAATCTGGAATAACAACCCAGTTTGTTCCAACCCATTTATTGCAGGTTGGTGACTGCCCTCCAACTCTGATGTTCTCCCAAGTTTGCTTGATAAATCAATTGAACTGCTTTAAAGCCAGCAGGTATTTCCCATTTTTACTTGATATTTCCCGGTACATGCAACAGAGAAAATGGAAGACAGCTCTGCTGGATAATATTTGGGATATGTTGAGTGGGAACAAGAGAGCAGAGTTCAATCCTAAGACTGACATACTAAGAATAAAAAGCAAAAAGGAAGTTCTTTCTCTTATGGTATCAACCACAGAATTCAATTGTTTTCAATCCATTTTCTTCATCAGAACAACATTTTGGCATCATATATCAAGTCACACTTATTCAGAAAAAAGGACTGTCCTCCCACATAAGAATTCGCTCATCTTACAAGCACCACATTTGAATTGCTGCATCGCCTGCACAAGCTCCTCTGGACCAAAGAGAGCTGGATATGTTCCAGCCCAATCTCAGCAAAACTTCTAACATCCAACCATCTGTTGTGTCACCTGTGAATGCTGAAGGACGGAAAGCTGCCAACCGTGGTAGAAGATTGAGAACCGTCATCTGGATCAAAGAATTTTTGCTGGTTCTACACTTGAGAACCCACTGGCACACCTGAAAGGAAATAAGTTGGGCTTTGAAGGGATGGCCACTGGTGGTAACACATGACTGTTTATTACCTGGGTGCTTTAAGGCATTCTACTGACATTTGGCTTCAGAGTCCATCAGAAAGATGGATAATTAAGACCACTTCCAAATAAAGTAAATCACTTGCTCTAAGAGAGACAGTGACAAAGCCAGGACATATACAATCGAAGAGTTTTGGTGCCTCAATTCCATACTAGGCAGTATTGCCGGCTAGGTAAGGACATGAAGGACAACTGCTCTACAGGAACCTGTGTTATAAATGTTGGTAGACAAGCTGGAGAACGAACACTCACTTGATCAAACTTCTCTTCCATTAGATCCCTGCAGCATCGGCTTTCTACCAATGTAGACTTCGCTGGGACAGGGGAAGTTGAGAAACCCATGATTCCTTGGTGGGCACTGTACCCCAGAAGACCAGCCAAAGCATTTGACTGGGAGGGCTGAAGAGACTGGAAGCTAGTGAAGGGAGTGATGTGGCGAGGTTTGGTACTGAAGCCCATCAGGTCTTTGCAGTACTTGTCATGCACAAGCTGCTGCTGAGTGATCTCTTCCATTTCCTCTCTAAGGCGCTGGACAAAGCAGAAAAGCATGCTTGTTTTTTTCTAAAAAAAAAATTAGCTGAATAAGAGGTTCCCAACACTGCGCTCCCCAAATCCAAATGACCAGCATCCTGTACAATCAATATTCAAATAGCTGTAAAGCATCAACTAAGAAAAATCTAGCAAAACATGCAACAGAGTCCTCATTCTATAGAAAAATCTTTTTCATTGTAATTAATCCAGTTCCATCAGAGCTTAATACTCAGGCCAAGCTTGTTGCTGTTATTACAAATCAAAGCACGTCAGAAAAATAACCAACCCTCTGAATCCATGCTCAGATGGCTTCTCAGCTCGACATTTCAGACAGGATGGGGTATTTCCACAGACTGCTGAGTTGCTACACATTGTCAATCAATCCAGCAACCAAAAGTCACGATCCCCACTTTGTTCTCTTGCTCACCTCTCCCTCCATACTGCTGATTCTCACTAGCTCATTGAGGATCAGTAAGGCACCATGGATTCGGTCATCACGGTTCATTCCTTTCTCTTTGGCCAAAGTCTCGTCAAAGCCCTTCTCAGCCTCTTCATATGTGTGCTTGGGGGAAAAGAAAGAAAACAAACTCGGTGATCATGCAGAAACAAAGCCTGTGGAAATAAAGTAGTACTGCCAGTCAAGAGTTACGGATGCCCCATAATTTTCCAAGAGTAGCTGCCATCCTCAATTGCGTAATGACAAGTATAACACCACAAAATTCAGAGGGAGAAGTTGTGGACTCTCCTGTAGAGTACTTTCAACAGCACTAATCAAACAGCCAGTCAACCATGCCATGGTATAAACTTCGTCAGTATCTGCATCACATGCATGACTATGAGGAATCCAAGACAACATTTGACTGCACTGTCCAAACCTTGTGTGATATTATGAAGCCTGAATTCATGAGACAACAGCAGCAAAGCTAAGGTTCAGGCAAAATCTTTTTCACTCATGTTTTATCTACACTAACAAAACCACCTGCTAGTAGGAGATGGTAATAGATAGATGATTGCATAGTGGTAAAACTAGGTCAGGCTGCAGATAGAGCAATGGATTCTTCGTGGAGTTAAGTCTCTTGTTAGTTTTAGAGGGGGCTAAAGGAACCACTCACGTTGTAAACCATTACATTTTCAGCCCTTTCACAGGGAGGCAGTTTTCTACTGACAATCAGACATTCTGACAAAGGTGACACAGGTTCTTAGCTCAGGTTCTTAAGCTCTTCTAAAAGCAGGCACTTGATAATTTGCATTGCATTATGAGGAGCTGCTTCGAAACAAAGTTATTTTCTTACTCTGTACCACTGGGGCTTCTGCATCTCTTTTGGCTCCCGTTGAGTGGTGAGGATAAGGCAGGCTCTTAAGGCAGAAACAGCTCCCTCTCGGATGGCTTGTTTGGGATCCCACACAGCCACAAATATATTGTCAAAGAATGGCTGCACTTGTTGGAAGAAGAAGGTAGGCACGCTGATTGCCAGCTCACGCAGGACCAGAACCTGGAGGTGGGGATAGAAACAGTAACAATCTGTGAGGATGAGCACCCACAGACAAACCTCAAATTCTAGACTGTAGTATCATTCACTCAGATTGCCAATGTCTGAGCCTGAGCTGTTTCCAGCTCCATGCTTTCACAGTTCCGAGCACAATGGCGTCTCAATCTTCTTTAGTCCCTGGGCTAAGGTAGAAGCAATGAAGCAGCACTCTATCTGCCGTGAGAGCATCACAGATTCTCAGACACAGACTGGCAGCCATTCTGACCCTGACCAGAGCTTTTCTGCAGCTCTGTGTGCACCACTCCCACCACTGCTGTTAATGCTAACACTCCATTTCAAGATGGGTGAAGACAAAATAAGATCACTTACAGCTGCATGTCTTCGACCTTCGTTCCTGTCAGCTCCCAGCCATTCCAGAGCTCGTTTCACCTCAAACTCCACATATTCAGCAGTGAAGGTGTCACCCGCCATGGCAAGCCGCCCGATAGCCTTGGAGGCCATCTCCATCACAACAGGGTCATTGGATGGCAAGAGGTTTCTCAGGTAGTTGGCAAATCTGCCGATACGGGTGGCGTTACCTCCTTCAACACCGATAAGGCTTGCTGTAGAGAAAGGGGGCAAGGCTGTAAGTTCTCCCTAAGAGTCAGTGAGGCAGACAGCAGGTAATCCCTGGATGAGAGTTAGTATTCCCCATCCATTCCTTAAAGATTCCCATTAACTCCTAAACTGCAAATCCACAAGAAAAAAAAAAAAATCAAGGAAAGGGCCACCATTCTTTCAAGCCTGAGCTTGTTAGGTGGGCAGGAAAATGCACCCAGAAGCTTCATAGATTTTCCCCATTTTTAGTTTAAAAAGAGAAAAAAGGAATCCACCCTGGGATCACAGACCCATTCCCAACAGAAAGGCATCCATCCACATGCAACTACTATGGCTAGTCTGCCTTAGCAGAGAAGTCAAAGATCGAATGGACCAAGGAAATTGCTCTCCCCCTCAGCTCTAGAGATGGTCTCTCCCAGGCAGGGTGGAGGCACATTGGCAGGCAGGACTGTGGCGGAATCTTTCACTGCTGGTGCCTGGGTTGTACCTGCTCTGTTAATAGAGAGACCATCAGAGCCCAGGGTTGTCAAGCCAGCATCTTTCAACAGCACTAAATTCACAGAAACAATTTTGAAGTGATACTGTCAGCTGGAAATCAACACAGATTTCTCCAGCTAAGGGTCCTCAGCTGTCTTCGGATGTGTGTCAACGTGTTGGGACCGGATGATTATGTCTGTGAATCTAAACCACCTCCTACTCGGTGTTTGAAGCAGTAACTGCTACAATACAGGCTACTGGCTTGGAAGGCAAAGTATTTCTTCGAACTGATTTCCCTAAGAGTCAAACTGCAGGCAGCTCTGCCATGTCACAGCGAAAGCACAACCACAGCAATCGACGGAGCAGCTGATCAAAACCAAAGCAGAAGTGATGGGAGCCCCTCCCAGGAATGGAAGCTGCTGTTGCTGAGCCAGGTAAATTTAACCAACAAAAAACTATCTCCTCAGACAGAAGAGCTGAGAAAGTCAGCCCACCCTGATACAGATCAAAGGACAGCACAAACTGTTCTCAGCTGAGCTCAAGAAGAGCATTTGCATGTGCTCAGCACTCACACTGGATGCTCAGCTCCCAGAATTGTTCAGGGCTCATTAAGCACCAGCTTTTCAGCCATTCTCAGCACTCAGCAGCTCCCATGCTGACACTTACAGACAGATTCTCAGCGCCCAGCAACTAGTACGCACCCCGCGTACTGAGCAGCTAGACAAAAGGCTCCAATTATAAAAGCTCATTCCTTTTGTTAAAGATGGATGCATGAAGAGAAAACTCACCAGAGGCATTAAGCACCTTCACTCACCTATAGCCAAAATGCCACCCTTCCTTTCATTTGCATCTGAGCTAGAGACCAGCTCAAATATGTGATGGTTCAGCTGATCATAAAATCTGGTAGATTCTTCCTGACTCATCTGTAAAAGCAAAAAGTTCCAATCAGCTTTCAACATTTTCTCCCTTCTTCCCGCCCCCAAAACATCTATAAAGACAATGCTTGAGATCATTAAACAGAAAGAAATTAAATCAATCCTACACTACAAACACAAAACAGTATCTCCTTTCTCTTTGTGCCCTAGATGTGTCAAGACGTGGTGCTTGAGCATCCATCTGTACCACCCCTCCGCTCACCTCTCCTGCGTGCTGGGGCAGAGGTAAGCTCCCTGCTACGCCCCACCTCCTCTCTAAGAGCAGCTTCCAGAAATCCCCATCCCCAAAGCACCCAGCTCAGGCCCCAAACTCCTATGATAAACACAGACAAATTATCTCATTTGCAGCACTCACTTCGCGGAGCTCCATGGTGACATAGTGTTGCAAGTCCTTGGCAGCTTTCGCCCTCGTCTCTTCACTGCGACTCTTCAAGCCATTGGCAAATTGTTGGAGAATGGACACGGTGCCTGACATGGTGGTATGTTGGGGCTTGGGGACATCAAGTCCTGTAAGCTCTTCAAAGAGACACCTTTTTTTACTGCTTTCAGCTGCTGAAATCTCTGAGCTTCTTTCTTAATGCTGCCCCTGCCACCTGTTTCCTATTGCACGCAAGGATGCTGTGCCAGTAGAGCACAAAATTACAAGTAACGACTATATTCCTTAGGCCTTACAGCCCGCTGATAAAACTGTATCACCACAGAGTATCTTGACCCCCAGCCTATTTGTTCTCTAGTTCTCAAATACCAAACTATGCTCCAGTAGGTCAGGTGCCCAGTCCCATGATGATCTAACTCTAAATCCAGGGTTGAGAAACAGCTGAAGAATAGCAGTCAGATGAGGGTTTGCCATCGCCCTATAATAAGCAGGCACAATCATTCCAGGATTCTATCATCGTATCTGACTCCTCCTTGAACCCTTCTATCCACGTTTCTCCACCAGAATTCTAGTGTTATGCCTACACAAGGAAGACTCGGCACTCAGGGCCTGGAAAGCGTTACCTTCTCCCGCGGATACTTAGAGATGGGAAATATACTTATAGCAACACCAAACATTGCAACAGGGTATTTGCTACCATAACATGCAACCAAACTTTCTCAGGAGTCTTTATGTGGAAAATATTTCAGAGGACTGAACCCCTCGATTTTCAGATTACATAAGTGCAAACCAAAACTTGACAGAAGGGCCCACAGCCACACAAGGCTCCAAAATTCAGACTCCTTTTCCCTAAATACCCCCTACGCCGTCACTAAGATCCTCCGAGAGCACAACGTGAGGCGGCTTCAGGGCTCCTCCGCGGCAGGGAACAGGAGGAGCTCTCCCGGGCGAAGAGAGCAGCC
>NW_010396156.1:0-716 GCF_000710305.1 Buceros rhinoceros silvestris
GCGTCGGGTCCGGAGTCGCGCTCTTTGTGGCCCTGGCTTTGTCTCCTGCTGCCTCTGTGCCCATGGTGCTGGGCCGGCCAGGCATCTCCTGGGGACCAGTGTGGAGGACTTGGAATTCCTCTGGAAGCAAGGCAGATGCCTTGCCATTGGGAGAGCTCTTTGAGGGTGTCATCTTGCTATGTCCCATCTTTAGGCAAATCCACTGGGTTGCTCTTGTTAGAATCTTGCAGAATTTGCTCTCCTGCCTGCTCGGGGCACGTTCTTGCAGACAGTTCCATGTCTTGAGTTTGTTGGTGAGCCACCTGCCCAACCACACGATCCAGCACAGGGCGTGCAGCAGCATGAACACAATGAAAGCCAGGCTCCTCCTGGGAACCGGTGTGGAGGACCTGGAAGACCTCTGGAAGCGAGGGAAATGCCCTCTCACTGGGACAGCTCTTTGGGGGTCAGCATCCAGATGAGTGATCCATCTGAGACGCCCATCTACAAGAACAGCCAGAAAGAGGATTGTCCAGCCATCCATACTCCTACTCCTGGAGAGCTGCCTTGAAAACTCCATGGCACCAGCTGCACCACAGTCATGGCGCTCTGAGGTGCCAGCACAGTGTCTCGATGCGGATCCCCAGTGACCTTCGGGGTCTCCAGTGAGAGGATCCCCAACAGTGCTGGGGAGTGGCAGAGGCTGTGGCTGGGGGGTGGCCCGACCAAGGCCGCAC
>NW_010396156.1:858-1407 GCF_000710305.1 Buceros rhinoceros silvestris
CAAAGACGCCGCCAGCCTGGGGTGGCCATTGCCAGCTGCCTGCTCCCACAAGGCCCCGCGCCCCCCTTTTATAGTCCGACAGGCTCACCCCTCTTTGTGACATCATGGGGCAGGCACAGCCTCATTTCTGATGGCCAGCAGCCCCCCAGGCCCTTCCCTGTGTGGTACGGGCAGGTACAAGGGCCTCAGAGGGGCCTGGCATGTTGCCCAGGCAATCAGGGGTGGGAGCTGATGGAAGACCCCGGTCTGCAGGATGGGGAACCTGGGGGTGCTTCCTAGGGAAGGGGGAAGCAGAAGGAGCAGAACCCCACAGCTGGGCCTCCAGACAACAGCAGCACTGGCCAGAGCTTGTGAAAGGCAAGAGGAGCCCCTCAGGGCTGAGCTGAGGTGCTTCCCAAACCCAGGGCAGGTCCCTTTGCTGCTGACCCCTGGTCCTGCCCAAACCCAGGGCAGGTCCCTCCCTGCTGAGCCCAGGCCCTGACCACTTGACCCCAGGCAGCAGCTGCCCCCTGCCCCCAGTCGTTCGCTCCCCTCAGCGGGATGGGGGGG
>NW_010396156.1:2074-2758 GCF_000710305.1 Buceros rhinoceros silvestris
GGGGGCTATCAAACCCAGGATGAGGAGTGGAGTGACTTCTGACAGACCCGAGGAAGACACTGTGTGGTGCTGTCAGACCTGAGGGGCAGAAACCTCCTAAACCAGCTCAGAATTTCTGCCCACAGTGTTTGGTTTCCCCTTGTGAAAACAGGTATTTTCAACTTTTTTTCCTCCTTGGTCTGTAGCATCTCTTGGAAAGCTGCCGCCTGTTTCCCACATCAGGGCAGACACAAGGACCGTTTGTATAAGCCACCTCCAAACCCTTCAGAACGCCCAGTAAGAAAGACTCCAGTCATAGATGTGGGGGCTCCAAGTATGGGCCTGTGTTTTTTCTTCTGCATTAGATCAGCTCTGGAGGTGAGGCAGTGAACAGACTTTGGTCGTTGCGCCTCATCGTGGCAGTGGCCAGCCTGGCCTGGCCCTAAGGAGAAGGACCGTGTCCATCACCATGTATCTCAGAGTGCTGCTCCTTTCCACTGGGGCCCAGCAGGGTCTCCTCGCCGGCCGTGCTGCTGCCAGCTCTTCCCCCACACTTCCTTTTCTTCCGCCACACTGCTGGCCCAGAGCAGACAGGTTCCGTTGTGCTGGATGCCAGCTCCACTGCATCCCTCACGTCCACAAGTGCTGTGGACTCTACTTGCAGTCCAGGGCACTGTTCCTGCTGCCTTCTGGCCTGAGCATGTC
>NW_010396156.1:2858-4173 GCF_000710305.1 Buceros rhinoceros silvestris
ATGTCTGTTCCAGGGCTGGACGGGGGTCAGTAGGACCCCTCTGCATAGGGAAAGGTTAAGAGTCTTTTATTGCCATTGGAGGTTCTCAAAGCTCTTGGCCATGGCTGGGAAGCAGCTCCACATCCACACGACTCCGCTCCCTTTTCCTGCTGTACCTGGGGAGCCACTTCTTGCTTGGTCCCTGCAGGTAGTTCCAGCAAGGAGTCCTGGCCCAGGGATGGCCCCAGCTCGCCTGCCAACCACCCTGGGAACCTGGGGGCACTAGGGGAGCCCCTCCCAGGTCAGTGCCTCCTGCTCTACCATCACACTGGGCCAGGGCTCCAGGAAGGAGTAGAGGGAGCCCAGGGCAGCGAAGAGGAGCTCCCTGTCAGGGAGGGCAGGGTGCCCAGGACGGGCAGGGAGGCCATTGGGGCCCCTGGGGACAGACACTCTCTGCCCAACACCTTCACACTTGCCCTGCAGAGGAGGAGAGGGTTGAGACCCTGTTGCAGCCTGGCTTCTCTGGCAGGATCCATGGGCAGCCCTCCCTCCTCAGCTGAGGGGCAGGGCTGCTGCCCAGTGTGAGTGATAGCAGAGCACAGGGTGAGGGTCTGGGGCAGGATCTGTGGGTGTCCCCCAGCACTCACTGCATCTCCAGGGTGGGCATGGGCATGGGGCAATGGGCACAAACTGGAACACAGGAAGTTTCTTCCATTTGAACATAAGGAAAATATTCTTTACTTTGAGGGTGACAGAGCACTGGAACAGGCTGCCCAGACAGGTTGTGGAGGCTCCTTCTCTGGCAAGATTCAAAACGCATGCAAGCCGATCTAGGTGAACCTGCTCTAGCAGGGGATTGGACTAGATGAGCCCCAGAGGTCCCTTCTGACCGCTACCTTTCCGTGATTCTGTGATGATTCTTTGATTGTGTGATCAAGTGACCCTGTGTTTTTTTTAAAGCTCTGGAGAGTTGAGAGCTGAGCACTACTCCGGTCTTGCTGTGACCTGGACAGCTGCTGTGAGTGAGATTGCTCTGCCCGTCCAATGCCTCTGCTGTCTCTCCATCCCTCATGGTCTCTTTTGCCCAAGTTGGAAAGGGGTGGGGATTTGGGTTTTGGCTGAAGTGCATTCTTCATGGACATGATCAAAAGATGCAGATGCAGGCCGAAGGCGTAGACTTTGGCATCTTCCTAAAGGGCTTCTGCTAGTCTAATGCCACGTGGGGCCACGTAAGAAGGGCATCCACTTGTCCCAGGCTGCACTCACTTAAAAAAAAAAAAAAAAAAGAAAGAAAGGGGGCAAAAAAGGCTGGGAAATGGCTCACCCCAATAGCCCT
>NW_010396157.1:0-8390 GCF_000710305.1 Buceros rhinoceros silvestris
TGCAATTGCTCACCACCCACTGACCAATGCCGGAGCAGCAATTCACCCCTCCTGATCAACTCCCCCCTGCTTATATACTGAGAGCGATGTTCTTTGGTAGAGAATATCTCTTCGGCTAGCTCAGGTCAGCTGTCTTGGCTATGCTCCCTCCCAGCTGCTTGTGCACCTGCACGTTACCAAAACATGGGAAATTGAGGAGTCCTTGATTTCCTACCAATAGCTAAAACCATCCATTTATGATCAACTTTCTTCTCATACCATTCCCACACTGAATCCAAAACACAGGCCACTCTTCTAGCTCCTGAGGATGAAGCTCTAACCCAGACAAAACTAGGACACTGGGATAGGCAAAGCTATGAATGAGTCATGAGAGAACCATCCCTGTGGAAGCATGATGAGTTTGGCACTCTGAGTACTGAAATTTCACAATGTTCTAAGAAATTCAGGTTGTGCTGCTCTGAGTGACAATACGTACAGACGTGTAGCTCTGAAAATTAACAGAGTACAAAGAACTATGAAGTCCAAGTTGAAAGCTCCAAAAATCTTGATGTTACAATTCACTTAGTCACGTGAAGCATCCCCAAAGACTTCAGCAGTGCTTGACATATTATAAAAAATTTTCTGGAAAAAACAACTTTTAGTCTTGCTACTGCTGTGATGCAAAAAGGCTTATTCCAATCCAAAAGAGCTATATCTGTGCAGTAGTGGCACTCCAAATACCATCTCTGATATACAAAAAGCTATGAGAAAAAGAGATGTGAGGATGCAATGCATGTATGATTTCTTTCTCTTATGAAGTCTCAAGAAAGATGTTGTTAGGACTTATTTGTTACTGAACTTCCTTTCTCAAATACACTTAAAAACATTTGTTCAACTCAGATTCAATAAATGCATTATAATGGATATTTACAAACTTGTTTATTCACATTCTACAATCTCAACTTATCTAATTACCATATGAGTGTTTTCAAGTCCCTATAGAACATCTGCAAGCAGTATAGAAAGCAATGACTAAGTCTCAGCACTCATAGGCTGGAAAAGCTCCTACACCAATCACTGAGCTATCTCTTTAGGGAGTGGAATGGGAGTAAAAAGGGTAAGATGATGATCATAGTTTTAAGAAACCTTTCCACATGGGCAGGCTACTCCACCTCTCAGACACTGCTGAATCTTACTTTTTATGACCTGATGTTGACTATCAAAGGAAGTCAACAGATCTTGTATCATAATGCCTGTTTTCACTTCTTGTTCACAGATGTGCAGCAACTCCAGAAGAAATGGAGGGATGTGAGAATGACTGTAGAATGCGTAGAAGAATTAATATTTTTTCATTGAAATCTGTAATCAATTTACAGTTTTACCATTTGAACTCTGGTTAATTGCACATAAAATCATAATAAGGAAGGCCAAAAGAGGTTTGAAAAGCAATTTGCTTAAGGCATAAAAGCTAAATAAAAGCATTTTCAAGCACATCAGAAGAAAAAAGCCTGCCACAGTTGATAGGGCTGACAGATGATCAAGGAGTGAAAAGAGAACTCAAGAAAGGTTGAGACCACAACAAAAAAAGCTAAGAAGACGCTTTCCATCAGTGCTCACTATGAAAAAGGTTAGGGAGATTCCTGACATCAGGTCCATTCTTTAAAAGTTTTGAGTTCTGGGTTTGCCTCAATTTGAAGCGTCAGTAAAAGAGGTTTTAGGAAAAATAAAATATTATGAAAACATCTAAAATTGTCACTACAGTAAACTATTCAGCTAAAAGTGCTAAAGAGATTAAATGAAATTGCTGAAGTCTTAGGATGACTGAACAGAAGGTGGTAAGTGCAACATCCATTTTTAAAATGGGACCCAGGGATGATTCCCTGAGCACAGATGAGCAAGTCTGACCTCTATAGTAAGTAAATTTGTAGGAATCTGTATAAAGAACAAAATTTCTACGCAAATGGCTACGTACAATGTATTGGCATGGAGTGAACCCAGCTTTTATTGATCCATTTGATTCCCTTAAGGGATTGCAGGGGCGGGTACAGAAGGGTGATCCAGAGGATTTTTTTTTAAAGTTTTTTTTTAACAAGAACCACTTCCAAAGGCTCAGCAGAGAACAGATATGACAAAAGAGAAGTTTCTCTAAAAGACTACTGAGAGTTTAAAAGATAGGATATAATAGATAAGAAGAAAGACTTGTTATCATAATAGGAAAGGTACCAATGGGGTTATAGAAGGATTTATTCTAACACATATGCTATTCAACATACGTGACCCTGAAGAAGAACAGAATGATGAGGTAAAAAAAGTTTGCTGATTATACAGAACTATTCAGGAAATTAAATATAACCATTATTTTAAAAGCTGTTAAAGAACTTCACAATACTAAGGTTAATACAATAGCAAATGAAATTAAATAATGACAAATGCAAAGAAATGTCAATGGAGAGGACTAAGCGTCCATATATATATATATATGCTATTTTCACTCAGATGACAGAGCTTCTTTTCACTTTGAGTTGTTCTTTAAATACATTCAAATCAGAACAGAATTGTTCAGAAAGGTAAGCAGAGCGTTAAAAATTAATGAAAAGAAAAAAACATTAATATGCCATTACATAAATTAGTCACGATCCAACAACTTTGATCACTTTTGCTTAAAATATAAAAGTAGAACCAAGAAAAGTATAGAGAGGCTGACATTACCGATAAGAGCTCCGAGAGAGCATCTATACAAAAAATTAAATAGAGAAGTGAGACTAAATCTCTTCGTACGGGAAAAGAAATCCCCTAAATGGTCTGTGATAAAGATTTATCACAACATGAGTATTTTGAACAATCTATTATAACACAAATGATGGAAGGAGTACTCACTAAATTCCTAAAGAGGAAAAACATATATCAGACAATTTTTCTTTTAAAGAGCGTTTTGTCATGCAGTCAGAATTATTCATCTCCTGTTAGGGAGCACAATGATTCTGAAGCTGCCACCAATTCTAGAGGTATTTAGAGATATTTTTTTTTTTAATTACAAGACTATATGAAAGGAAAGATCATATTTCATCTGCCCTATGCCACAGATGTGCTACTGGCCAGAACTGCAAACAGGATACGAAACGAAACAAACCCTTGGTTTGACATGGTCTCGTTTTTATACTCTCCAAAGCCAATAAATATTAATAACACATCTGAAGTTCATATACAACTAACTTGAATTTGGATTAACAGCTTTATCTTATAGGAGTAATAAACAAACATTAAAATGTTAAAAATCCTACTCCAGTTGCTTCTCCTCTTAGTGAGGAAATGTTCTCTTGCTTTCTTTTACTACAGGAAAGGTTACAAGATTTGCCTGCCCTTGCCTGTTTTCCCAATCTAAAAAGCTCTTTATGAACTATTAATTTGCTGGTCTGACAGTGGAAAGACACGCTCTCTACTTTAATCCAGATAGAGGACGTTGAACTTAGAGACTGCTGGTAGAGTATTGAAGCAGCCACCATTGTGTTGGGGAAAAATAATATCTAATCGTAAGCGGATATGTTATTTTTGTTCGCATTTTTCAGTGATTTGATACTGTGGGACCAGAAGTAGTATCTGTAATCCATTAGGTGTTCCACAAAAGGGAATTGCTCATCAGAAAAACACGTTATCAAAACTTTCTCAGGATGGTTACCAACTTGTTAATGAATAGAAATTCATGAGTTTCCTCAAACTCAAAGTGTACAAGTCAAAGTGTACAAGACAGGGAGTGAAATTAGAGAATATAGTTCACAAGTATACAACCACGCCATGAACCCTCGATCTCGAATTCTTTGAAGTGCTAGTGCATAGCTGCAGGCTGCAGGGGTTTCACCACCAGTTTCTTTTGCTTGCAAACATTGGCCTTCTTTACTCCAGAAGCAGTTTTTATAGAGTATTTCTGTTTTGCAAAGCTATCTATTAATTTCTATATTGAGGTTTTTTCCCCCTATAAAGTGTATTTATGTTTCTTTATCTTCAATTGACATTTATTTTTTCTAAAGTTTCCTTCCCTTTTGTTGTATCTCGAATGTATAAAGATTTTTCTTCAAATTACAGTTCTCTAGCTCTTTTGATTGCCCTCTGGGTTTCACTACAATCACTGGCAGCTGAACATGAAATCATGCTGCTGAGTAAAACATGGTGGCTTCCTCATAAAAGAATTCTTGATTACATTTCTTTTACATATTTATTTCTACATTAAATAGAAGATGAGGAACAGAATGCCAGTCAGTAAGCTACAATCTGATTGGCAGGCAATATCCCCTTACCACTGAGCAGCACCTGTGCCTACACGGTGTTTACAACAAATCAAGCCTTGGATGAAAATTAATTACCCAACCTAAATGTTGGAAAGGCCAAGTGACGCTGATTGGGAAATCAAAGCAATAGCTGAAATGTTACCTGCTCCCTTCTCTAAAGGCACACAGCTTTCTCATCATTGCATTTTTCCATTTTAGAAGTGAACTGTATTTCACACTCAGCCGCAGCAAAGTATGAGTTGTAGGTGCTAAAATCTGCACATCACAACTTTGTGGTACAAGTATTTAATACTGTTTGTTTACTGCTATTCAAAGAACAGGGTTAAATGATTTTAGACATTGATTTTTGAGCAAATCATATTAAATAACACCAGCAATTCAATTTTATCTTCCTAAAACTCAATACAAATTGGGTCACTTCCACTGACAGACATGTGAATATACATTCTCTACACTAGAGGCAACGCATGTAATTATGATTGTATCACTCACTGAACACCAGCACTTCAGGTCACATTCAAATATAGCAGAATTTCCTGATTTTTCTTAATCCCTGAGATGAGGGAACAAAAAGCAGAGTTCAGAGAATATACAGACAACCTAGAGATTTACAGTTCTGTACAAATTCCTTTGTCTTGGATGGATACACAGTAACAAAATCCTCAGAAAATATTTGCTCCTTTTAGGCATTCCAGCTGGCAACTCTGTATGCATGTTGCCTTTTTGAAGTCCCTTTCACTTTCTTAGTAAGCATACAGTACTGCCAGACACTGCAAAGATACTAGATTCCACACATTGTTGATCTGATTCTGCAACTACTTCCATATCTAAACCGCTTCAGTAAAGAGCCATTTAAATCTATTGAATTTCTTTGCAGGTTAAAATTGTGCAGATCAGAATCTTGTTCAGTAGAAATATCCATCGCTTCTTGTATACCCATCACATTTTTAAATAAAACATGTTTTTCAAAATTCTACCAAAATATCGAGTTTTTAAAATAAAGAATACCAGTATGATAGTGTGAGGTATTTTTGAACACCATTTTAATGATCATTATAATTAGTCTTTCTGTTTCAATGTTGTGACAATCCATTTCACGCTGTTCAGTCAAAATTTTTATAGAAATTTCCAATCTTTGCAAAGCTTATCATACAGAAAGGTTGGGAGGGGGCAGAAGAAGGTCTAAATTATCAGAAAAGAACAGAATATAAAAATACCATAATACATGCAGTTCAAGTGAAATCTTGACAGCTGCTCTTCACAAATATTGCTGACATGGTTTATATTATATTAAAATTCAGAACTACTGCATTTTCATCAGTTTCTCATTTCACAGCTGGCATTTCATGTTGTCAGCATCCTGTGATTTACAAGGCTGTATGTAGTGTAAAAATGTTGTTTTAAATGAACAATTTCATAAGCATGTTTACTAATTGATATGCTGTGGCAACTTAAAATGTAAACATATTGTGTGTTCCCAAAGTCAGAGTGCTTCACACAAGAAAAAGAGCTGAACCTAATAGCTTCAGTTTCATTAAACTTTTATGAAAGTCACTAGAAAACAAACATTTCTATGCAAATTTTTAAAGAATGACTTAATTTGGGAAGTTACTTTTGCAATGTCAAAAATGCAATGTAGAATACACAACAAATGGTATCGAGACTCATTACTAGAAGATGTATGAGCTGTTAACCAGAGAGACCATGGAGCCTTAATAAAACACTGTTTTCTAATAATGTTTACATAGGATTCATTGTGATATTTCCAAAAGTGATATAAAGCAAGCCTAGCACAAAATGCAAATGCTCTCTTCCAGCAATGCTTTTCTTTTTCTAAGACCGGCAGAAATGATGAAAAGAACAAATTTCCTGGGAATTAAGTCAATATATTATACATTTCGTCATGCTTCTCTATTCCAGTCTTCAGAAGGAATACAGGATACAAGCTACATTTCTGCAGTTCCTTGTGACTTAAGGGATACAAAATCATCTGCATATAACTAACTAGGAAAGTTTGGGTAGGCCCCCAGAATTTAGTGGAATTTCTTAAGTATAACATTGGTCAGATTAAAAAAAGCATTGCTCTTTCCAAAGCTGTCTCTCCCTTTTTACATAAGCTGCTATTAAGCAGCTCAAAGTCTGGAATAAACTTGCATCATTGGTACAATGTTTTTAAAACAGTAAAAAGACACACATTTGACTTGTATCCTAAAATCTGAGGTATTCCAGATAATTTCTTAAGAGAGCTAAGAGAATTCTCCTCCAGCGACCATGTCAGTCAGATCCCTTCTCCTCCTACCTATCTCTCCCCAAATAATAAACATTATTCCTACATTCTTTTAAGTATCATTGAAGGAATTTTTTCCTAATAAAATACAAATGTGTTACTAACTTTTTTCCTAGTCTGAATTTTGTTCTGACTCTTTATTTCTGCATAGCAATGGTAAAGATGCTTCCCATTTCATGATATCATGTCTTCAAGTTTTCCTCGTAGTTCAGCCAGGGGGCAAGTTTGCTTGGATACAGCTAAAGTTCAATAGCCTCAGTCTGTACTCGGTAGGTCATATGAAAACGAGACAGCTAGGAACCCTTTGGGCTAACCTTTCTGCAAATGTTTATCATAATCTGCTCAGTCTTCACCTTATCTAGAAAGTCTGAAATTTTTGAATAATCTTTTTAGAACAGATTTCCCTTTAAGATGATGACAAACCCCACCCCTCAACAACAACAACAACAACAAGAAGTTTAATGTCTTGGATCAAACAGGACATGATCAAAACCAGGATCTGAGCACTAAGAAAGTCCAAAACATGATAATTAAAATATTTCTGCCATATGGAGCATTAGGGGAAGGCTGTACAAAAGCAGCTACTTGCCTAAATAGAAATTTCAATTAGTTAAGTGTCCTGCAGCCTCACAGCCTACATTCAGAAGAGTACAACTAAGCACGGTATTTGCAGATTATTCTGTCTTACAGAAGTGGTCACTTGGCTGTGACACTTCTCCAGCATAGAGCTGTGAACAGAAGACCAACTATCTTCTAGCAAAAGCCTAAGCATTCTTTGCATGATTAATTTTTTTACATGCCTCAAGCATGATGAATACGCTGGAATATCCTGCTGTTAAGAGTCCTGGATTAGACAAGAGTACACAGATTCTCCTCAGCCATGATATACAAGAGGCTTTCGTATTTGCATGAATTCTTTCAGAAGTCAGCACAGCTGTAATTATAATGAACTATGAATTAAGCATCTAATAATTATCTTAAAGATAGGTGTTATGGGGAAGATAGATTAACAACTAAATTTGACAGAACAAACATGGCTGTTAGTCAACTTTTTTCCAAGAATTTCTCAAGTTTCATTAGAGGTTATTGTTTTTGATTAAGCACTGTGAAATTACTATCTTAGCTGGAATTTACTTATCTCGTTTACAATTATTATATTTTCATAGTTTTCATGGCAGATCATGCATTTATATATTTGTGTAAATTGCATTTTCAAGCAGCACACTGTAATATTTTATAATCAATAGTGCTACAGTGTTAAGAAATAGTGTAAGGTTTTCATTAAATTGGAGAAGAGTACAGTTAAAGGAATGCCAGCAGGTACTGGTGTTTAGATTTTATTTATCAATGTTGTTACACTCCTCTCCACTGCACTAAGTTTATTTTTCCACATTAAAAAAAAAAAAGTAATTTGGTATCTCTTGAGCCAAGTTTTAAACAAGAGCAAGGACCTTATGAATTAATTAATTTTGGAAAAAAAAGACAATACAATTTGTGTCTTTCCATAAGATTCATTTTACCATAGAGTTTGTACCTTCCAACCAGAAGCATTCTATGATGCTATGATAGAGAGTAATTACTGTTTCGGAGTTAGGACTTTCTCCTAAAGAAAAACACTCTTTACATAAGAAGGGGAAGGTGCCAGTTGCAGAAAATAGTGGCTGTCTCTTGTCTAAGAAAGCACTTCAAAGGTAAATCCTCAAATTCTGTAAAATGGCTTCGCTCAAGTCAGTAAAGAAAATTTACATCCCTGAGGACCTGCCTTTCGTTCTTATACCAGGTTTAAAAATATCCAGTTAATGAGGTTTTCGTATGTTTTCTAAGATTACCAGAAATCTTTC
>NW_010396157.1:8594-17802 GCF_000710305.1 Buceros rhinoceros silvestris
CCTACATTTTTTTCCACAGATTCACAGTCAGGCTCTTACAATATTTAATCCAGACTGTCTGGGCAAATATATATATTTCTGTTTAATACATAAATATGAGAGTAGAATGAATAAAGTATTTTCCATGAATTGTCACTTGAATTCTAATAGAAATTTTACTTCCGTCATAACTTTTTTTCATTACTGAGTGCCTGAAGATTTTTAGGTGAAATAGTCGTAAACTTGCTATTCAAGAAAACAAGTTTTCACAATATATATTTTGTCATTCAAAATTATTATTACCTGAATTCTGGTAAATATATTTAAAACCAGTGCTATGCTGACTGTTCAGAATAAAAACCCCAATGATGTCTTTCATCTTGCAAGTATTGAAGCATAAGCATGATTTCTTTTTTTTTCTTAGCAACCCTGACCTTTTCCTCCTCTGCACAGCCCTGCCCCAACTCCACTGAATTCAGAGGGTCTAACACTGTAAAGGAGGTGTGCATGTTGTGGGAGAAAGGTCTTACGTTCCCATACAAGTCATCAGTGAAACAGAAATTAGGATTTAGAATGTTAGCTCAAACACTCTTTGAGCTTTTTACAAAAAAGGATTCCTGAATAAATACAGAAGGACTCGAAGATTGTCAGAGCACACTCATGACAATTTGCAAGCAGATAAAAACTGAGAAATTAAATGAATTATTTATTAGGACTCTAATATTGGAAGTCAAAATTCGTAAGTCCTACTCCAAGCTCTACCAGTGACCTTCTGTACGACCTTAGGCAAACAGCTTTATCTGCTTGTGCCTGTTGCCACACTGCTTTTTTTTTTTTTCAGTCCTGCCTAGCTAGCTTTGAAATTCTTCAGCCAAAACATTGTATTTTCCTCCATGTTCATAGACCTAATAAACTCCTGCACAATCTTGACTGGTGCCTTTAAGTATAATGAAAATACAAGTAAATAGTAAAAAATAGTTAAATACGATTAAAGACATTAAGGTAACTTAATTCACTCTAACATCCTGTAGATAATTATTCTTTAGAGTACTGCACGGTATTGTCAGGATCTGGTAACTGTCTAATGCAAGTTTTCATGCTGTGATTTTTAATATAATTAAGGACCAAGCTTTTCTCTTAAGGAAAAGGTGTAAATTATTTCAGTACTAGAGTCACATAAAGTGACTCACTAGAGTCTTCATATTTTCAAAGTAATTCTTATTTTTACACACAACTTGAGGACAACACAGATTTGTCTGAGATTTCCACAACTTTAAGTAGATGTCTGGAGTCTCCGAAAGGCCTCCTGTATGCAGAACATCAGTTGAGAATGTATCCCAATGGTTATTACGTGTGGGATAAACCTGACATGCTCTGAACAGACTGGACTGCCTGTGCATGTGCAGTATTAATAACCAGATTACACAGAGTGCTTAAAGCAAGAAATGAGAAAACAGCTTCAGGATTTAATGCTTGGAACGATATAGACAAAACCTCTGAGCCAGGGAAAGTTGAAGTTCCTAACTAAGTTTACACATGGAATAGTTTATACAGGGAAGATAATGTGGGACTGGCCAGCCTGTGATCTTGTAAACAGCTACCTGAGTTCAGTGAGAAAACTAATAAAACTTGACACATACATACTAAATCAACCAGGAAAAATGACCACGTTTTGGACACAGAACTCCTCTTTTATGTTGAAGACTGAGAAGATCATCTACGTGCCTTGATGACCTCAAAAGGTCCCTTTAGGCTCTGTGGCAATGACCCTATGAACCTATAATAAAGCTATATGCGCAACAGCATCTCTTGCAATGCGTCGGGTAAATGTTTTCATGTTAATTGGATGGAATCTTCAATTACAAAAGTGCTTATTATGGTAAAAGAGGTAACTTCAGTTCAATTTTTATTAAATTTTCTGGAGAATTTCATGTGTTTCATGGTCTTATTTAACATTAGAAAGGAGCATTGACTGGTATCCACCAAATGTTAACAGCTGTTCCAGAGCCACACCTCTGTTTTCATTTTCTGCCGAAGCACATGAATTTAAACAAAAAAGAGACCTAAAATAGAACACTACAAGAAGAAAACATCTCTTTTTTAAGATGAAACTGACACATACTGTATTTGTTATTTCTGCATTGTCTTCATCAGTCTGAGCTTGTCACATATATTTTAATACATGATTTATGGTTATAAATTCATTTTCCATTCTCATTTATAATATGGTGTCACATTTTATCACAAGTGCATTTAATCATCTCCTGTCTGCATATTAATGGTTACAAACATGATACCTGTGTAGACCTAGCAGCCAGTGACTGTAGCTGTCTCAGATTGCAAAGGTTGAATGCCTTGAAAAGTACTGACAAATACAGAGGTTCAGACATTTTTACATTCCTGTACCATTTTAATAGCCAAGTTAAAATTATACTGCTTCACTAAGAACTTGATTCTTTTTCCCATCTTGAAAAATCTTTTCCATGCACTTATTTGTCCTCAGAACAGTGTCAGTGCATGAAGTTAAACATATACAAATATTTTAAGAATTAGTAATAAAAAGCAAAGCAAAAAAAAAGCCTATTGACTTAAAAGAAGCAGGATCAGAAAGAAGAAAGCGCAATATATATATATATAAATACAGGATCATTCCAAAAAAGAAATAAAGTCAATGACTTGTTTAACGTTTTTGGCCAAACTCTGCTATCCAGTGAACAAGAGCACGTACTAAATTTTAAGAGATTTGAAAGGCACAACTAAAAATCTCCAGATTTTAATACTGACATGCGGCATACCACTACAGCCTTTCAATTAATTTTTCTGAAGAATGCAATCCTCACTATTATTTGTTCCATGTCTTCAACTTAGATCCTTTGCTAATATGTATTTGAGAAATCTCAATGTGAATTCCTATATTTTAGAAGACAGTGGGTTGCAGTCACATCAACAATCTTAATGGGGGGAAAAAAACCCAACCAACTGTGCAACAAAACTAATTAAAAATCCATGCAAATTCAACTGGCTTGCAGTACTGCAGCAAGCATTATTCTCATGGCAATTTTTTTTTGAGTTTACGGTACTGTAATGGTTTCTGATTAAACTTAAGCCATTTTAAAAAAAATTAAATTACTACATTAAGGTCTACTTAGCTACATTTAGCACAACTTATTTGAAGCTGTCGATGCTGATTGTCTTATCTTCATAGACAGAGAATTTGAGCCTACGAGGTATTTGTACTTTTAATGGAATGTTTGCTGTCCCAAGCAAAGTATTTTGCCATGCTCTGTAACAGACAAGTCTGTGCAGCTGGCAAGCCAAAAATCTCATACTGTCAGTCGAGTGCTATGAATGAAGCTCACTGCAAAACAACAGAAACATAAATGTTTCTCAGTTTAGAGAACGAAGAATATAGTGCTTATTTGTCATGAGGCATAGACCAAAATGAATTAGGTTCGCGACATATCGGAACTGCTAGGTTATGATTTTTATCTTGATCTCCAAAACAGAAGCCTTTCAAAATACCCTACAAATACAGGAGCAGGAAATGCACAACCTGAGAGCATACAGAAGGCAGGTAAAGGCCTATCAGCAATGATTGAAGATCACAAAGTGCACACAGTCCAGCCAAAATTCCCACTCAAGGTAGATGGTTTTGCCAAAATTGTCATTAGTATGGTGAGAAAACCCATATAACTAAGGCAGAAAATCTCTGACAAGGAAAACAGGTTCTCGGTAAGAACAGCTCTATTTTCTTTACTAGGAAAGCAAAAGCAAAATAGACGAAATGACATAATAGCATCATCTGAATTTTGGTTTTTCAGAGGGTAAACTTTTGTTACTGTAATCAGCCATACGGCCTATCTGTCTTGGAAAAGTCCACTTCCCAAGTACTTGATCACAATTCTGATCTAAGTGCAGGTCAGGTTTTGAGCCTTCAGCATAAGTTGACACATGCTTTGCTTACACAAACAGATAGAGCTTTACATCTCTCACTGAAATCTTCCCTTCTCCTCAAATTAGTTCTACAGCTCTTTTCTGTATGATCTCCATTTCTTTAATGTTTTGAAAAAAATGGAGATCCCAGCTTGACGTGATAGTCTACTATAAGTCTCACCAGACACATACAACATGCTAAAAATCAAGCCTTTACTACACACAACTCTTCTGCATGCAGCTGCAATGCCCTGCCAGCAGCAGAGGACTGTCGCTTTCTGCAATGACTAGGCAGTCGGTTTCAGAGACAGGGAAATGAATAGACCCCAAAGTCCTGGTTTACACCTCTGTTCCTAGATAAGATTAGAGCAAGAATAGATCTTTTTGTGATGATATCTCTGGACCCTATAAATGGTCCAGCTTGACCCAATTGCAACTTGAATCATATGCAATTTTTCAAAGCCAGGCAACTTTGCCAACAGTGAGCACTTTCACCCCAGAAAGTACTTAATCTGTCAAAGAGCACCTTTCATTTTTAAAACATCAACTGTTAGCACTTTTTAAAGAAAAAATTGTCACACTCTCTGCCACAATAAAACAAAGCATGCCATAACAATTTTCTCTTTGGAAATTACTATGTTGTCAACAGTCTAACATGAAGGGAATCTGGGATTGCAGAGAATTGTCCTCTAACACAATTTTCATCCAAAAACACTGACTAGTCCTTTGCAGATTTGTAAAGTTACAAGCAACTGAAAACAGAATCTTTCATACAAAGCAAGCACCTATACCAGCTCTGTCTTTCAGGATCACATTAATTTAATTAATGCACAATAATTAAAAGGTGTTTGGTTTTTTTGTGGAAGCTTTTTACACTCTTTGGAAGTGCGAGAGGTCATTCATATCACTCTGTTCTTGAAGAAAAAATGGAACATTTTAATTATGTATGATTCATAATATGCTACTTGTATCTGTTTGTCTTTATTTGTATTAGTTCTTTGGGATTCCTCAATGTCAGTGATGTTAAGGTATTTGTATTCAGAATAAAGGGCATAAAGACTAATCTCAGTTTTTACCGTATCTGAGTTTATTCGTGTTTGCATAATGAAAGCGACTGTGCATGATGAATCATGTATCACAGCTATTATCTACTCTAAATATAGAGGAAAGACAACTGACAGCTTTAGCAAAGGTTGTTTGATATTAGTTAACAGTCCCAGCTTTTAGAGATCATTCTACAGTACCGTTTAAGAAACATACATTCCACTTTGGAGCCAAGAGAAGATAAGAGAACAACACCCCGCGCCCTCAAACCTACAGCTAAGTGTTTTCTCCATGATATCTTTGGTGTATGACATTATTGCACGTAGAGCATCCTCAGGAAGAAACTCTATCTCATTCTTGAGAAAAGCAGTTTTGTGTTACATACTTTTCCTCAATCTATTTAAGTTTTCAGAAGCGTCTTATAGGACAAGACCACATTGCCCTTCACCTGTATTGTGACATACCTGTGACACAAGAAAGCGCACCAGAGCCATTCTGACAAGAGAATCAGGAATGCATTTAACAGAAGCTCTCGAATCAGATCACCTTAAAAGAAAGAACTTGCTTTGCACTGATTTTGCATACATAGGTATAACCTCCAGTGAGGAAGAGGAGATCTCACACTATTTTTCCTACAGAAAAGTGGATTGACACATTTCTGTCCCTCATAACATGACCATCATGGTCTCAAATGCAAATGAGGGACCTGCAGCCATGATTTTTGGCACTATAATTATGATGTCAAGAAATATTTTAGCATCAGCATGGGCCAGTGTGATTCCTGGAGATACAGTACGTCTACTTTGGGTAAGAGCAACACCCAGTGTGATTCCAGTTGAGTTGGATCAGTGCTAATCAGAGTGGAAAAGGAAACAATATGACAGAGGAAAGGAGACAGAACCTTGGTCTGGTGAATCTATGTTTCAAAAAATAACTGAGTAAAGCAGAGGAAGAGGACAAGGGAACTGCCCACCACAGCTACATTTGATGGCATATACGTGTGTCAGCCCGCTAGGTCAAATGAGTAAAGCTACGTGAGAAGTTTTACTTCTTTATCAAGTTTTCTTTTTACTTGGTGTTGCTTCCTTCCCCACAAAGCATGGTGCAGACCAATTAAATCAGCTGGATAACTATTTATCTGACTACATTCTAGAGCTTTATCCATACTATGCCTTTCATCTAAGACATCCTCACTTACCAACGACTACATAGCATGGTTAGAACACTGATGAGAGAAATGGCCAGTCCCAGTTTCCCTAGAAACACATTTCCTTCAAGGTTAAAAAAGTTATAGTAATGCAGGCATCATAAGTATTCCATTTCAACAGTATTTATTGTTTTTACAATCAGCACAAATTTAATCCCTCCACACACCTCTTTATTAGAAGTAATTGCATCTCTGACCTTCCGAGTAGTTGAAGATGATGAAAATCAACATTACTAAAGCTTGAAGATTACTGGAGAAAAGATAAAAATGTTACAACCAAGGTAATTTCAAAACTGGATATTGAGATACTATGTAGAGAGACAGTAAACTGCAAGGAGATGCTCCTGTACTTAGGAGCTTGTGATGGATATACCAAGGCTAAGCACCACATTGGACAAATATTCAAACCAGTGCACCAAGTTCCCCATATGCTGCTATTAATTAGATCTGTGTTAATTCAATGACACTTTTAATCCTCTAATAACAGGTTATTAGTATGCGCAAAAACAGAACATGTCTTCATTTGGGGGATAAATCTGGAAAAATGTAAAACTCTGAAAGAGGAGATATGCTGCTTGCTCATTCTTAAGGCAGACAGCAAATTTTTTTTTTTTTTTTTTAAGAAATGTACCTGTCAGATCTGTAGTTTGCCAAACTTTTTTTTTTTTTTTTTGATGTGGGGGGAAGCAGTGAGATGGTTTTACACTGGAATCTTCTATTGAGGGACTATTTACCCTATTTCCATTATGTTACACAAGGGAGTAGAACAATCATGCACTGCAAAATATTGAAAATTTTCTTTCCAACATAAAGTATGATTTTCTGAACTTGTATAAACTTATGCTGCTGACACTTCTCCTGTGGAATGAAGGTGTTATAGGGTCTTTATTGCAGAAGAGATTTTGTCTACCAACAGTAATTGAGTCTTCTTATATGATCTGGAGTCTTAGCATTTCTCACATCCAAAAGTATACAACATTACTTCAGCACCCATTATCAGATTCTCTATTTAGAAATGCTGCGAATGGCAATGATAATAGTGTTTCCGAATAAGAAAGCATTAATAACAGTGCTCACAGGCTTAATCGACCCACTTATTGTTTGCATTTCTGCCATCATTTTTCATATTAAAACAGATCGTCACAGGAAAGATAGCTCATCATTATATCTCCACATATTTTCTGCTTTTGAAAAAAAAACCCAATAGAACAAAATAACGTCCAATAAAACAAACAAAAAACCCATGCATTTTGGACAGATACTGCTTTTTAAACTTCATCCACCATTTCTGTGTGAACTGCATGAATACCAGTGATGAGTAATTTCGAGGTGTGAGTTTCTGCTTAAACTGCATACCTGGAAGGGACATGGAAATTATTTGGGTTACAGCACGTCAATTTGTAAATAAACCAAGATGGTAAATATCAATTATTTCCGAGAGTTTCACTTCAGTTGGCAATTCACTGGCATTCCCGGTGCATTTCAGCATGCCTCTTACCTTGAGAGCAAGGAGGAGAGAATGGGAAAGTGAAATTAAACAAACAACTCACACCTGCTTTATGTCTGGCTCATCGCCCATTTTATGCATGATCGATGCCCTGAGATACCTTCATCCAAGACACAACACTCCTGAAGTAAATCCTGCAGCGGCAGGATTTTCCAGCTCTCTTTTGTTATTACTGAAGATCACAGAAGTCCTTCCTATAGTTAAATTCTATACACATACTCGACATAAATGAGTTGAAATAATCACATCTGGAACTCAAGCCTCGTGATCAGCCCTGTTTCTTTATAATAATCAGAGACTGGTCTGCGTATAAAGGGCAATGGAGAAAGGACAATGGCTTCTACTTCAGAAAGAACAGTCCAAGGAGATGTGAAATACAAATGCAGTGGATATCAGAATATTAAGTATAATACTGTTAGGAAGGTATGATATAAAGTCATACATTTTTAAAAGCTGTTCTTTAATTATTACTGTAGGTTCAAAGCAATAGGTTTCAAGGACAAAGCAATGACTTTAAGCTGTGAAAGTCTGGAAATGGATCAGGATTCATATGCTATTTGTTTCTTAAACCTTCTGAATAATCAATTACAGGAAATTGAATTTCAAAAGTGGAATTTGGACTAACAGGTATGTTTCAGTGACAGAAATTTCTAGAAGTTCAGACCAAAACTAAAGCATAAAGAAATTAAACGATCTTACTAATGCATATGGGGAAAATAAAACTAGGGGTTTTTTTCTTCTGGAAAATTATCACTATTTTACTTTTAGAGTACAAATATATATACACACACATACATATATAAGCTCTGAAAGAAAGTCTAGCCTATTCTCTGCCTCATGGAAAGATCAACTTTTTTGAAACTCTTTCTGAGGTAAGTACGGTTAATTTATTGCTAGAAGTTTTGAAATTCCCTTAGAGTCCAAGACAATTTCTCCAGTGAAACTTACCTTGAGTGATTTTTTCCTAATGTTCTATTTAACCTTCTACATCATCACTCTTGATGAATCTTTCCAGTTCAAGAGTGGGTCACTGAAAAATACTTCCTGGATATGATTCTCTCATATACTTACAATAGTTTGTTCTAGAGTAAACTTTTGGCTTCCTAATGGGAATATCATGCTATTAGATGGTATTACGTGGTCTATAAAAAAATGAAGATATATACAGGATCTAATGCCTCACGCATATCTTTGTACATACCTTTGTACAAAAAAAGGAAATTGCTTTGTTTTGACTTGATTTTTTTCCTGATGCTCTACTACCAATCTTCTCACTGCTTTTACGTGCTTATCAATAGTTTGTTTCAATATTTGTTCCAATCTAATTCATAACCCCAGCCTCTCATTTTATCTTTATTAAACTAGGCCACATGCTTGATGCTTTGCCCTTGCTTGGACCGTTATCAATCTGTTTTGGAGATAACCACTGATAACTCTAACAGATTCATTCAACTCTTTCAAGTTATCTGGGTGAATTTCTTCCAGGTCAGCTGATGTGTAAGCATCTGATTTAGAAAGAAGTCTCTGTTCTGATCTTT
>NW_010396157.1:17889-27012 GCF_000710305.1 Buceros rhinoceros silvestris
CCTATATTATTACAAGTTATTTTTCTTTTGCTACTAATGTTAGTTGCTTAAAATTATCACAGCAGAGCTTTTTAGTTAAGACTGATGTAGGAAAGATATTAACACTCTGACCTTCTAAAAACATCAGCTATCATTCATCTTCCTTCTCATCTGAAGAAGCAGATTGGCTTTTATTCTTTTTTCTCTTACTACCAATGTACTTACAGAATCCTTCCTTTTATTCTTTATGTCTTTTGATGTTTCACTTATATTTCAGTGCTATTTTTTTTATATATTTATACTGTTAGTACTTTGACTCCTTTTCTATTTCCTACAGACTTCTTTTTCTGATGAAGTCATTGAGGAACTTGTTATTTAGCTGACTTCACTAATCTTCCCATGCATTCTTTTTGATAGCTTTTGCTTTTAGTCTTAATAATTCTTTCTTAAGTAACTGTCAACCCCTCCAGAATCCCTTTTCCCCTTAGACATCAGATTTTACCCAGTGATTTTCTGAGCTTATTGAAACTTCAGTTCTACTTTATTTATTCACCATTCTTCTTTGTCTTTTCTAAAAATCACGTATTGGACAACTTCATTCTTATTCAGGTCTAGTCCAGAGAGTCTACTAATTCCCTTTGACCCCCTGGTCAATTATGTTGTAAAATAAAAAAAAAAAAAGAAGAAAAATGTCGCGCCACATAGTATTGTGTGACTTTCTTTTATTAGACTTGTACATTTCTGTACAATTTGCAAGATGTGTTACTCACAGCAGGATAATATATCTAATCAATAAGAATAGTCCCAGAGTGTCTCATTTATGAGAATAACAATGGGGAATGTGCTTTATCCATGAAAACACCCAAAAGCAAAAGTTTTGAAGGTTGATGAAGCTGGGATGAACTTACAAGATCAAAAGCATCAGCTCTTCTAGTTTCATATTTCTCATGGAAGGAGTTGAAAAGGACAGACCCTCCCATAAACTGTTACCAGTGAGATGCATGTACCTTGACAGAATCGACACATTTGTGTAACTATTTGCTATTCCTGTATATTATATCAGATCTTCTAAATCATAGGCACTCATGGGTTTTGGTTACCAGTACAACATTGTTGTTTCAATCAGAAACAGCCCAAGAGAAGAGCAACTGAATCCATTGATTTTAAGCCATGAACCCTATCCTCCAGCTAGAACAAGTAAACAACATGCAAATCAATTAAAATATGCAAACACTACTGTCCATGATTATGGTAAATGGTAATTTAAGACTAACAGTTTAAAAGGCTACTAAAATAATAGAATTTAACCCATCTTTTTGTAATATTAAGTTTTTCTTTAATGAATTAACAGAACTCATAACTAAAGTATTTTTAGTAATGAATGTAAATGTAACCAAAAAAAAAAAAAAAGAAAAAACCAACCCTGTAGAGTACCTTCTTGGTTGAACTGCAATTTTAGTATCATGTATGCCAGTTAATGTTGTAATTTTTATTAGGGGAGTCTTGGCTGTAGTGCTGCATTTCCTTCTGTGTTAACAAACACCAACATTAGAATTCAATTAGTAACGACACTAATATGATCTCATTTGTTCTTACTAGCATGCCCCTCTCAGAACACTAAACGACACTGTCACAAAGAAATACTGTACATACTAATGAAGTTCATGAGGTGGAATTTCTTTGCAGAGAAGAAATTAGGGAGGAGTATTAGCTCTGTGGTAATGATGGTGGAAATAAAGTAGGGAATCAAGCAAATTCCAATGGATTCGATGTGATACAAGTATATTATTCACAACATCACCTGATTATTTTTTCTTCTGCTGTATGAAGCTTTAATTTTTCTCCCCTCGTTTTAGAACATTTATGCATAGTTTTGATCAGGACAATAATTGTCAGGAAAATAATACTCAGAAGAAAACCATTGCTGTTTTAATAAACTCTCATTTAGGAAACTCAATCAGCAAAATTTACATCCCAAATGGCAGTTAATTACAGCACTTCTCTAAGAATAGACTGATAAGTATGTATAGTGTACTAAACAACTAATAACACAGTATGAGAATGTTATTTTTGCATTATCAATACTCAGAAAAGGAAGAAACCTCCTGTTATCAACACTGTACTCCTCTTGGAAAAGGATCAGAACTGCTGCCGATGACTTACCATAACCCCCCTCCCACCTCCTTAAGGAAAACTAGTACCATCCAACTTAGTACCCAGAGCGATACTGAAAGCGTTAGTATAACACCCAAGAAACAGTGGATGCTAGAAAGTTTACAGTACATCAGTGTTAACTGTAGCGTTATTGAGAATTAGCAATCCAGATTCTTTGGACTAAAAATGTTAGTATCATTGCAACTAGGATAATAATAATGGTTAGACAGCTAAGTCTTAAACTAGACAATACATGAATCGTTGTGTCTGTGCATATTTAAACTACACAAATTGCATGGAGTATTTGACTGCCACTGTACCGTAGATACAACAGCCTGGAGTCACCTAGAATTCAGGTTACTCTGAAGGGTTCCAGCAGGTGCACTGGCTCAGCTGGAGGAGGAGGGGATTCAAGACGCCATGAGATTTGGAGTCACGGATTAGTTGTATAGGATCAGGGCTTGCTCTACAGAACTTGACTGTGAAATTTTAGATTTCCTATCATACTGTTGTTTGAAAGATAATGCATACTGTTGCACTCGGAAGAAAGTTCCATTGATAGTGACATCAGGTATGCAGACAGCAAAACTTTTAAAAACCTGGGATTATAACTCGAATAATCCAAACAGCAGGAGTTTACAACTCTGCAGACCAAGCAAAAGCAGGAGAAGCTTTTTTACTGAGTCTGAGAGCTGCTGCTCCACAATTACACTAGGGTTATGAAGTTAATGAGGACATTAACAACTCTTTTCATTTACTTCAGAATCTGGACAGCATGTAGCAAAAGAGGTAACAAAAAAAGGGATTTTGAGATGTGTGATACGTGTAATACATCTAAGTTTTGCTCCAAGGACTGGATTGTCTTCTACCTTTAAACAAGATTTCCTACATGATGCTCTCCAAGTCAGAAACCAAACCTTCCCAAGCTGCACTCAGTCTGTATCTCTAATATAAAAATGACATTAACTAGGTGTTGAATGAGATAAAATGAAACTGCCTTAAAATGCAAAGGCTATCAAAATATCAAATGCTGTGAAAGAGAACAGGCTCTAGATTATCTCAGGTGGGGAGATGAAATAAAGAATTTATGCATGGAAGTTTAATTACCACATCTCTGAATTTTCAAAGACTTGGTTTTTCAAAGCTGATATTCCCTACCTAAAGCCATTTTAGATGTGTGCAGATACATACATCTTTAAAATTAATATTCAGAATAGTTATTCTTTGTGGTTAAAGTTCATGAAAGCAGACAACTGGCAAAGTAAAAGCAATCAATAATTACTGCAAAGCAACCAGGTCCAATACCTGGAACCAAAATGAAAAGAAAATGACCACCTGGCACCAGCATGACTACCACTGTTTCATCATCGTGCACTGCTCATGCTACTAAGGAAGAGAGAGTTCAAAAACACGAGAGAAAGGAACGAAAAGTTGCTTTATTTCGTTGCATAAAACAATGAAATCTTCAGCAAACTCATCCCCAAAAAAGTAACTGGCTTCTTGTTCTGTCTCTTGTGGACCGGTTAAAAAAGTGGTGCATAAACTGGGAAGCCATTCAGGTTTCTCAAATGAAATCCTTAGTTTCCGTTTCCCAGTACGTGATAGAAATATCACTGTCTTCCTTTATAACATCGATGGAGCACAATTTTGTAATGACTTTTGTAGAGGTTAAAGTTCTAGTTTATTCTCTTGACATTGTAAAATTAAAAAAAGAACTTGCTTGGATATTGAAATCTACTAGCAATGTAATTAGGTGGGTTTGTAAGGTACAAGATGGGTGATTCTTTAGAAAATGTACGAGAGTTTTTACACTTGTGCAGCTGAACGTGTTATTTCTGATTTAAAGAGGAAAAAAATGTACCTGCCTGCACTAGAATATACCGATGTACCGCAGCTATGAGGTAACGAATCGTTTTGAACAGTATCATCCATTGGGCGGCAGCAGCCGCTTTGGTCACAGCGGGCAAAGAAAAAACGGTTGTGTGGGAATAACTAACACAAGACCTGCTACTCATTCCAATTTTCATTCTCCAGTTCTACAGCCCACTCCTATGTAGTCACTACTCCATGAAACTAAAATGTTACAAGCATTTAACTGTTACAAGCACTGTTAATACTATCAGAAGAATAAATGCGTAATCAAAGGTTTACAGACAATAACATCTATGTTTCAGAAATGGAAATTCAGACACCAGAAAATTATGATGATTTAAGACTTGTAAATACAGTTTTGGTTATATAATATTGCAAGGGACTGATGGTCATCTCAAACTCAGAAACTAGATACTCTGGCTTTGGAGGTTCAGGGTAAGTATTTGGAAAAAAAAAACCCAAAACCCAATAAAAACTCAACCAAAACAAAAAACCAACAAACAAAAAATCTCCCCAAATTAACTAGGAGGACTGTGCAACCTTGGGGTAGGTTGTGTTTTCAGGCAGTGGAATCTCCATTCACAGAGATTTCCAAACCTTTGCTAGACAAAGCTATTGACCTTATTTAGCAGTAGGCTGATAATCATTGCTATTTAAGTGGAAAGCTGGCCTTGAAGACCTGTGGTGCTCCAATCCAGGTAACTCTGCTATGATTCTATGACAAAGTTACTCCTTTTTTCTCAAGAACTGAGACCCTTTTTTCCTCACAAGCAGTCTTTACTCACAAGAACTTCTGTATCACTGACAGAAGCCAATAGTACTTCCATAATTTCTAGTAGATCCAAGTGAGGTGAGGCACTTGAGAAAACTTACTCTGAAGCAGACTTAATTAGAAAAAGAAAAGTACAAAACATCTTAGACTTTACTGCCAAATACAATAACATAATAGAAAAGTATTAAGGTGAAAGAAGAGAGAACACACAGAGATCTAAGAATTTGACCCCAACAGTCTTCTCATTTAGCAAGACACACTCAGATTCTTCTCAGCCAAAGAACTAATCTCACACTTTCAGCTGCAGACTTTGCTAAATCCAAATGTCTTATGAAAAAAATTAAAACAGCCTCTGTGGTTTCAGAATAGAAAGTGCCCTCTGACTTGACGTGGATTACTTTTCTGAAATGCTTTAGAACTTCAGAACTGATGAGTTCTGTTCCATTGCTGTTGGTAAGTTATGTTCTCACAGCAAAAGTTCTCAAAGATAATGCAGCTGGACTGGAGCTACAGTTTGAAGATACTGCAGGCAACTTAGGAGGGAATTTTCTGTCAATGATATTGAGTTGCCAATGGGTAATGTCTGAAAGCGAAACGGGGACAGATCTGAACAGGGAGACATTATTCTCAGATAACGTGGATCTGTTAATGCATCTCCCCTGTTTAACTACAGGTGAGAGACATTACTGCCAATGAAATAATAACTTGTGGGAGCATAACCCAGGGAAACATCTGCCCACAATCTGAAATTCACATATAACAGTCCCTGCTCCAGTCTCAGCTGAACTTGGAATTTTTTTTTCGTTTTATCCATTAATGGCTTTAAAAGTCATTTAATGGGCTCTTTTAAAGAAAACCTGTTCTCTGTCTTTTTGTTTCTTGTATATTCTGCTGCAAAACGAGCTGGTTGTCTGAAATCCTTTACTTGTTTCTCCTCATGGCTGTTTTTCATTTACTTAGGAAACTAGTTTGTCCTTAGGGATTGGAGGGTACTGGTCAACTGAAGGCTCAACAGGATTCAGCAGTGTGCCCTGGCAGCCAAGGAGGCAAACCACATTCTGGGGTGCATTGAATAAAGCATAACACGCTGGTCAAAAGAGGTGATTATGTCACTGTACTCAGCATTTGTGGGGTCCCACCCTGAGTACTGTGTGCAGTCCAAGGCCCCACGATTTAAAAAGGATGTGAAGATCCTTGAATGCAGCCAGAGGAGAGGAACAAAGCTGGTGAAAGGGATGGATGGAAGAAATGTCCTATGAGAAGTGACTAAGGTCTTTGAGATTGTCTAGTTTGGAGGAAGGGAGGCTGACAGATGACATTATTGCTCTCTACAGCTTCCTGAGGAGGGGAACCAGGTAGGGAGTGCTGAGCTCTTCTCTCTAACCAGTCATAGGACATACAGAAATGGCTCAAAGTTGCACTGGGGGGGTTTAGGCTGGACATGAGGAAGCATTTTCTTTACCAAGAGGGTGGTCAAACATTGGAACAGGCTTCCTAGAGAGGTGGTCAACGCCCCAAACTTGTCAGTGTTTAAGACGCATTTGGACAAATGCTCTTAACGTGCCCTGAATTGGTCAAGGCAGTTGGACCAGATGATCATTGTTCGTCCCTTCCAACTGAAATAGTCTACTCTATTTGCAACCACGTCTAATGGATACTGGCACTAACTATGAAGACAGGATTTACGAATAAGATCTAAATCTCTAAGCCATTATTGAAATATAAATAAAGTATAATGCATTATAATAAATCGTCATTCCAAATCTCACTGACCATGCAGATAAGCAAATCCTTGATAGCCCTAAAGTCTAATATAACACTCAATCAAATATGCCACTTCAGTTAGTGATAGCAGAAACAGATGTGCAGAGCATTCTTGTTAATGCACAGTTAAAAAAATTAAATATAAATACAGATTGAAGAATTCTAATGTTTTCTTTCAGCTGTTATGTTGTATTTCAAAAAAGCGGTTAACCTTTTGTAATAAGCACTAGTCTCCAACTTCTCCTGCCTATCACTGCGTTAGTAAAAATGCTTTTAAAAAAAGGAAGACAAACAAGCCAGCGTTTGGAGGACATTATATCAATGCAAGAGATTAAGATTTAATGATATAACTTCCACTTTCAATCATAAATAGTCATTACAGAGGCTTTGGTGCCCTGTATATTACACACTTATAAAAGAACAACACTAGCATTTCATTTCTTTACAAAGCTTTGAATAGATAAGTCATTTGGAAAATAGTTTAATTCATAGAATAGTTTGGGTTATTGCCTAGTTCCAAACCCCCTGCCACGGGCAGGAACACCTTCTGCTAGACCAGGATGCTGAAAGCTCCATCCAACCTGGCTTGGAACATTTCCAGGGATGGGGCATCTACAGCCTCTCCGGGCAACCTGTTCCAGTGCCTCACCACCCTCACAGGGAAGAATTTCTTCCTGATATCTATATCTTCCTTCTTTCAGTTTAAAGCCATCACCCCATGTCCTATCTGTTCATGCCCTTGTAAACTAGTTATACAGTTATGACATATTTATTAATACTTTTATGTTCCTACACGAAGCTGATCAGATCTACTGCAAACTGTCCTATTTTGTACACAATTCAGCTCCAAAGCAGAAGCTGAGTTCATGGAAATCATTCGTGTCCATGAGGTTAAACATTTAATCCATTTGTCCCCACTGTTCCTTCAACCGGCAGCTGTTAAGTGGTAAATACAATACTTAAAATAATTTTGAACATATCTATTATGATTACAAACATTTAATTTGAACAGTCACATCACAGTTATTGGTCACTCGAGGTTTAGATCTCTCAAACACAGTATCATCAGGACTTCTACAACAATTTCAGTAATTTCTTACTGGTGAGAAATGTATGAATGTGTGCAGAGCTACATGAATTAATCCTTTGCACTATTTTTTTGGTAATCGGTTTTAACTTGATGAGTTGTACTATTACCTTCTGTGTCTGTATATAACAAGCATCTCTATGTAATGAGCATCCCTCTGTCAAACAGTTCAATAACATATGAGTAAGAGAAGATCTAGAATTCACAAGTCAAACTATTTTTTTTCCAGTGGTTTGATCAACACACCTGACATCAATGAATATCCTCATTTTCAGAAGCACTAATTTAATTCCCTGTATGGTGAATAAGAGCTGTGGGTATTTGATGCCCAAGAAAGCCAGGCTAAACTATTTTCTAGCTGCACTTAAGTAACGATCTTGTTGTTGATGCATGAAGTAGAATAAAAATCTTACTATGTCATAAAACTAGCTGCATCATTATTAATGATGCAGGTATTATGACTGTTAAAAAATGGTATTAATGACTGTTAAAAAAAAAAAAGCCTAAATTATATTTAAAAACACCCACGGTGGATAGTAGTGAAAGCATGACTCCTCTAAGCAGAGGGGCCTGAGGTACAAGGATAACAATTATACCCTTTAATTCTTTTATTTTCTTTTTAAGGTGACTATGTCCATGTGATCAACAAATAAACAAGAAAAGCCAAGAAGATACTGCCCTCTGTGAGAAGGGCCATAAGGAAACACAAGGATTCTTACTGTCTGTGTGACGAGGGTACCATAGGCTGATATAAACTAGGACTAGGGAAGACACCAAGGACCCTGTAAGGCAGACTGCATGCTTACGAGCTTACCCAATGGGCTCTTTTGCTGCCAAAGTTTTTTTACTTTCAGTGCAGTGTCAGAAAGAACTGCTTAACTGCCTGGTCCAAAACCAGATGAATTCATGATTTGCTGTAGATAACGTCCTTGGTTTATCTATTATGATCCAAGAGCTTTGGAGAGCTCCAAGAGCTTTTATAAATATGCTTTGGAGAGGAGGGGTCTCACATACTTTTTATTATATCCATGTATCACAGGCTTAAATATATTTTTATGTGCCCCACAAAAAAAATCAAACCAAACCAAACAAAAAAAAACCCCAAACCAACCAAAACAGGGGAAAGCTTAATTGGAAATACATGTCGAGTGTCAGCTCTGCTCCTAAGCTCATACTGTACTCCATGAATAAAGTATCATCTGATGCTCGAAATAATACAAGGAATTCTACTCCTTCTAGATACTGAGTTTATGGGGCAAGAATTATGCATGACTGACTATCTACCACGGCAAATGACTCAACAGATTTTCAGAAAGCACAAGCTGACCACAAATTTTGCCCTATAAATTCTCTACCAACTCAAATTGATTCTTTAGTATATAAATCCTAAAGTGCATCCTGCTGTAAGTAATGTGCTTGCTTTAAAAACTAAAGATAGATTTCTTCAAGCATCATTCTACACACACATAACATTTCATCCACTTTTATGTTGTGA
>NW_010396157.1:27096-35152 GCF_000710305.1 Buceros rhinoceros silvestris
GGAAAGAGAACGTAGAAGCATCTTGTAGTACTGATGATAATGGTGAGAAGGTGGCAACGAAGAGTTTGAAAACACAAGGCAAGAGGAAGGACTTTTCAGGGTTTGATTGACCTTTCATGTTGATCTTTTTTCTGTGCTGGCTTGGGAGCCATTTCTCAGAAATCTGAGTCATTCCAAAATGGAAACTTCTGTGGATATGTGACAAAAAAAGACCATTGAGCCTGTTTAGAGCAAAACATAGCTCAAAATATTCTAATTCTCCTTCTTTTAATCAGTAAAAGAGAAGCTTCCACCTCCTTCACCACACTCTGAAGAAATGAAAAAAGCAGTTTCTGTCCAAAGTGTTTTTCCAGACATTCTACTGTGTGATCTCTAAGTCTGCCTCTCAGAAGTATACATTGTTAACACATGCAGAACTGGACCATTTAAAAAACTCTACATCTTTGGGTTTGGTACATCATTGCCTTGTAATTCAGCAAAAATAAATCATTTGTTCCACTGGCGCTATTAACAATTGCAGTTGTATATTATTACAACAGTTTTAGAATGAAACAGAACTTTGAAGGGTATGGACTGGTAGAAAAGGTAAGAAGTTTGTAAATGATAAAATAGAGGATAACTTGACCTTTGTATGAAAGTTGGATTTCATGTTAGCCTAATTATATTGCAAATATCTCCTCTCTATTCAGGGTAATTTACTTTAAAAACATGAAAATAGAATGTTTCATCTGAGTGCATGTTGAAACTACATAAACAAAATTTACATCAAGAGCTATCTAAAAGGGCCCAGAACCAAGGCCTTTAGCTCTTCTATATTCATGATGCAGTTAGCTGACTCACAACAAACTGATCTTACATCACTGAAGCTAACCTGGACAGCCTTGCATAAGGGCCACCTGTTACCTGCCTAATCATCACTTCATCCGCAGTCACTTACTGCATCTAAGCTGTTTTTTGAACTTAAGCTATTATTAATTCTATACATAAAAATGAGTTCTGGCAATTTCCTGATTTTCCTCTCACCTGCTAAGTAATAATCAGGTTGCATAAGGTTTCCTATTAAACAGAATTCTTTTAGATGTTCAGATTTTAGAGCTGATTTTAGCACAGGGAGCAGATGGTAATAGGTTCTCATCAGCTTCTTCAGCTTGTTTTCTGCAGCATGCTTCTACTTCAGTATAACATATTCTGCTTCTGTTCCTTTCATTCTTTACTTGAAAATTTTAAAAGTATTTTACGGTATCTTTGGGAAAATTATATAGAATTTACTGAAGCTAAACCAAACAGAATTCTAGATATCTCTTGCATTTAATAATCAAAGCTATTTTACTGACAGAAGTCTCAGAAACACTGAAATTAAAAAGACATCTGAATTTCACTTTGAATTGCTGTTATTTAAAGAAAACCCAAACAAAACAAAGCCAAACCTGAAAATTACATACATTCTACTCTACACATGCATAATTGGGCAATTTTCTGAAGGGGAAAGGAATGCTCACCAACCCAGCTGTTGAAAGTCATCAGGAAGAAAGACAAGAATAACTGCATCAGAAAAGAAAAAAATCAGGAAACCTGAAAGGCCTGTGGCTTGAGTTCTTTCAAGATCTCCATCAAAACAGTAGCTCATGGTCTGTGTTATTTTTATTACGGTTATAGAGCTTCAGGTTTATAGATGTCTTGATTCCAACTAATGAAGGCAAATCAAGCAGTTACTGGCCTACTAATGGTGTCTGCGTTTACACTGGACTTTGATTACTGTTCTGCAGTGCTCAGCTTCAGAATACGATGCTAGAATTCCTGTGGAACCCATTCCGCTTAATATCTATATCTGTCAGATGAGGCACTGTAAAAGAAGCAACTAGCTTAACGCTTCGTGTACAGACAGGTACCAACCCTGAAACTGGGACAGTTCTCCATGAGCCCAGGGCCAAAAAATACTAGAATTGTTTCATAAACAATAGCTTATTAGTGATGTACACTCGTTTTATTTAAGGATGTGATACTGAACCTTGTAGCTCACATAAGGACCTTCTCAGATTTACTGCTTTCTCAAAGTAGTAGTAGTTTGCTTTCATTCTTTTCTCATATTGTGATACAATATTGGCTTTGAACAGGCAGCATGATAGCCAAATGCTTCTGAAAAATCTTACACCGTTCAAATGTTTAAGTATTTTTTCACCTTTGTTGTTCTTCATACTGTAAGACCTACATTAAAGGAGGAGCTCAGGTATCTATCTGTAAGTTGACTATTACAATGCTGAACTAATTTTAAACACTAATTTCAAGTATCTGGCATCCAAAGTACCATCAACACTTTCTGTTTCATAGCTAGAAGTGTATTCAGTCTCTAAATACGGCCAAGAGCTCCAGAACGGGACAAGTCTGTTAATAGACTGAAGAGATTTGATGGGAGAGAAACCAGAAAAAAATGCTGTGAATTATGCATCTTAACTCTTTACTTCCGAGCCTTTAATTTACAAGTGAGATTTGAACCATCTACAAATGCAGAGTTAAAATCCCAAGTTTGACATGTACATACTTTTTTATTTAAGGAATGGAGCAAGACTGCATTCTTTCTTTTCTGACACAACCGTCAAGATCAAGGAACAAGTGGCAATAATAGTGATTTTGTATCTGTACTGTATCATATGGGTTTAAATACACACAATCCCCCATCCTGTGGTTACAGCAATTGCTGAATGTACTTTGCCCAGTGCTTCAGGAATATTATGCTAAGCATGGATACATAGCGAAAGTAAGGAAGAGGTTAACTGAAGTATTAGGTTCCTGAAGATCTTTCACTCTAGTAACAATCGAACGTAACGGTGCCCAACTCTGAACTCAGCAGTTACAGGTGTGAAGTTCCAAATTAAACAACACTACATCTTTCCACTCCCAATTATATCTGTAACAAAATACCTTTTCCTTAAGCCACCTTTTATCTTACAGCTACTGCTCAGCAAAAATAAGACAATTATGACGGAATTCCTTTGAATTTGATGACTTCAATTTGAATTTGAACTTTGATCACTTTGAAGGTGATCAGGTTCCTACAGAACTGTTGTCATGATGCATGTAGTATATATCACAAATACAAGAATTACCTATTATTAGAGTTTACTATTTCGATTATTATTAATATCCACAATAGTAAGCAGTTTTAAACAACTCCCTTCTAATTGTTACTAAAAATTAAAAAACAAAAACAAACAGAAGCAAGGTTTCACCATGTCGTACCATATCCTACCATCACCTAACTTCCTTCAGAAAGATGACTTATAACTTAAGACAGGGCACAGTTCATTGTGATAGAATTTGACTCAAGGTATGTATTGTCAATGAGTCAGAAGAAAAATACTGTCATTCTCAGAATAATTACATGCAAGTATCCAGCAAATCGATGGGTCAGATGCAAAGTTTGTTTCATCAAGGTGTGTGTAAGCCTGGCAATAATCCTATCGTTTTGATGTCTTAGTACATGAAGTCTTTTCTTGGCCTTTTATGCACCTGTTTTGCCCAAATCCAAAACTCCAACAGAAGTACAACTACATTTTATATGTGATTATAGGAGTATGATTCATAAATAGTGCAAAGTACAGATTAGAGCATAAAACGTGTAAATAAATTAGATGGGCATTCAGTAGAATAGCATAATCTATTACAGTTTCTTTATAATATTATCAATATAGAGCTCAGCAACTAAAAGACAAGAATTTGCAAGAACTATTATAAGTCCCAAAATCATTACTTTGTTGGTGCAAAGACTGATTTTATAGACTACCTTAAATAAACTATTAAGGAAGTAATTAACAGCAAATTATACAGGACTTCCATTTAATTTTTCCGTTTAATTTTGTTGCAAATGTCAGAGATACTTTATATACATGAAACTCCTTTAAGTTCAATTAAAATACAGAAAAATGGGGAAAAGATGCACCGAAGAAAACAAAATACTCTTTTGCTTATGCTAGGGAAACTGAATGCCAGACATCTTATGGATCCAACATCCTTCAGATGACTTTTCAAATACAATATTTAGACTTTAATTTGCAATAATACTAGCTATGAATAAAACATTTCCTGAGCTATACAATAGTTTGGGGTTTGTTTTTTTTTTAAACCATTATTCTGTGTGAAAGTCTTTTTTTTTTTCCCCAGCCCAGCCATTTCCAAGTTGTCAAAAGATGCTTAGCCTCTGGGGTTGCATTGTCACAGAAAGTAAGATCAAACCAATGAAAAAAATACAATGAGTTTGAACCAGAGGCCAGCTCAGCCACGCAGCAATAAAAACAGCAGCAGTCTTTCCAAAGCATCTGACAGGCTTCATTTGTCTCAGAACAGACCCTGCGTGTCACATGGTCCGGCTTTCCCATCATCCTTTTGCTGTGCTGCAGCCACTCCTTTGTGAGCTGCCAAAGTAGTATGCAAAGCGAGCGAGAATGCCAAGAGATTTTCAAATGAATATGACTTTTAGGAGATTCTGTAAGTCAAGGACCCCAAGCAGGCATCAATTCCTCTCTCTCTGCCAAAAGCTGTCACTTCCTTGGAAAGTTAAATTTGTCACAAGGAAAGAAAATTTCACCATAGTCTGTTTAAATAACTTAGGGAGTAGAATCTTTTCCCAGGTGCTTTTTCCACACAAAGCAAATGTATCAATCATTTTATTCTCTGAAATAACAATTTATTATCCATGCAGGAGGCCTTAGATTCAATCTGCACACTGTTCTGTGTGTCGTGTCAGATACTAAAATCTGTCATCAGTCTTTATCAAGGAAATCATTCTGTTCTTGTCATCAGTTTTTATTAATAAGACTATTTATTACTTCAATAATTAATTATGACAAGTAGTCTGCCATTTGGATAATGAATAAATATTGAAAATTGCATGGCTAATACACTGTTGCTGTATAACTGGCTTTGAAAATGCAAAGACCTGAGTGGCACTAAACCAAATAATCCTAAATTAGGTATCACACAGCTAGAACTGAACATATTACATTCAACTAAAACAGTTTAGAACTTCCCTCATTTCTTTGTTGACTGGAAATCTGGAGCTACTCTGGGCAACTGCAGCTAAGCATCACGTGAAGCAAGCTTACAACTCTCTTTTGTCTCAGGCAGTAAATAACCATGAACATCAAGGACTCTTCCCCTCCACCCCACCCCCCACCATTATTTTAACACCTCTAATGACTAAGGGTGTTTTGGTGGCTACCCTACGTTTAGGGTCTGTGAAGAACTATTCTGTCTCCAGAAGAGAATACACCCCTCATCCTTTCTTTCTCAAACATCAGTTTTGGTATTTCCTTTTTCTAGCTGTACCTGTAAAGTTTCTCATAAATCCAGGATTAAGTAATGATAAGAAACCAACCAATACGAATTACTATGTAAAAAAGAAAATGCAGCCTATCCTACGTAACACCCTTTCCAGATAGCAAATCTCCACCATTAATGGGTGGTTCTACTTTCCCTTTTCACTACCCTAAACCTCAACCTTACTCCATTCCAAGTACTCACCAGAAGGTGAGGATTCCGCATCCTTTCAAAGAACCATCATATTTCCTTTTCTCCTATTAGGTTTATCACTTTCCAACTGCTCCTAGTTGCTAAAATCCTTAAGTACTCTTCTCACCTAATCAGATTTCCTATACTGCTATCACCAGAAAGCAACACTGCAGAGTGATCAATTGAACTGTCATCACTTGGTGAAATCCAAAATGAAGACCTGCGAGCAGAACTAAGGAGTCCACTTCACCGATCTGACAATATGATGGGTCAGATCTGATCTGACAGTTTGTGACATTGCTCGTTGTGAAGTCGCAATGGATTTCAGCCTTTATATACCTATTGGTTTAATACTATATTGTACTAGTATACTTTCAATATCATATCTCTCAAATCGAAAGGTATCATTGTAAGATTTCACCACTTGAAACAGTTTAAGTAATTCCAGATTAATTAAAATCTATACTGGCAATATGGTCAGCAATTCTCTGTTTACACTCTTCACCGCAATAACCAAAAGCTTGGTTTGACTATAGAGAAAAACCAGAATTAATTAGCTGATGGGACAGGTTTTTTTCCCCCAAACTGGTCACCTGAACTGTTAGAATCTCTAGAGTTTTTTAGTCTAAAACCAGTTTTGGAAAATGCACTGCCTCCTTCCCAAAAATAATCACAGAAACTGAAAGCATTTGCAAATGCAAAATGTGAGGAAAATCGGAACTTTGTGATGCCTACAAAAGGGGACTAAAGATTATAGACACGCTGCTGTTCTCTTCTACAAAACTCTCTAGAGTGCACCTTGATGATTGTTACATAGGAGTACATACTATCTGCATACGCTCTATCTGATGAGAACATGGGCTATGTAAGCGTCCTATTAAGCAAAACAACCCCTTACAATTTCTTCCCAATGTTTATAAGAAGACATTACACATATTTAAATGCAAAAATGATTACTGCAAGGAGGAAGAAACTAAAATGAGAGATTTTACTTAAGAAAATTTTAACTGTTAAGATAGGAAACACTGATGATACACAGTTCTTGGGAGGTTTTCCAGTCCCAGTAAAAAGAGATCTTCTAATGGAGTGATGTTCAAAGTTCTGTTCAGGAGTCACAGTGAGTACAACTGAGCACACCATTGGGCTAAAGATATAGCCAAGAAACTTTTTTTTTACCACCTCTCTGGCTGTTAAGAGAGAAGAACAAGTACAAGATATTTGACAGTGTATTGGCTAAAATGCAATGTTATGAAGACAGAACTATTACACTGTCAAAATCAGATAACCTTGTAATAAAATATAAATCTATTTCTCCAAGGAATTAAAGAACCTAATATGTGTCTTTTTCACAGCGCTACAGTATAGTCTTTCTACAAGTGGAGTTTGCAGTCAAATATGAAGTAAAAATGTGTTTAATGAAAAGATTAATATTTATTGACAGAAGTTATTTAAAATTCAGCAGTTTAATTACCTGAAATATATCATATGTAAGGTGATGGCACCACACTTAATTCTGAAATATTACAGGCTCATACTTCTAAACAGACACGAAGTGAAAAGTGTGTAAAGCTAACCTCAGCTCGCTTAGGCAAGTGCTTATTATCTCACCTGTCCTTCACACCCATATTTGAGTTATTGTATTACTAGAATTAAAAAGTAGCATTAGAATCATCATGAACGGCCAAATAAACAGGCATTGAAAAGCCAGGCAGTACATGTTCTGACGTCTCCAGCTAGGTATACCTGAACACAAAATGACATTTCTTAACCACTCCACAGTCACACACAGTACCTTGCATGCTGTTTTGGAATGTGATCTTACTGACACGTTCAAAAGAGGCTGTTTGAAAAAAAAAAAAAGTCCATGAGATTTAAAGATAGAGATACTGAATAAGCTGACCTTTTCCTTAATGAGCTTATCTGCACTGCTTTAAAATTACGTCATTCAGAAGTCATATCACATAAATGGAATAATTTCAAGCTGAGAATCACCTCAAAGTTAGAATATTTTCATTGTCTAAATTCCAAATACAGGAACCTGAAAAGTAGGGGAGTATATGGTAGTTACAATTTTGAAATGTTTTAAGATCTGAACCATATCAAAATATTAATTAAAGTAAGACAAATTAAGTCATACGTATTTTCCAAGATGGCTTTCCCAGACCATACACAAATTATTCTGCACTGAGACTAGCTAAGAGGGCTCTGTGAAAATAACAATACATACATATCTTCAAATTGGTGGAGGTGACACATGGAAAACAACTGCTTTCAAAAAAGGCCGTCACAAAAAAATTCTAATTACCTTCCAAATATCACTATTTTGTATTTTATTAGAGATTAATTATATTCTAAAACTTTAATTTCACCTTACAATTTTTTTCCCTATGGTCTCAGTGTATGGTAATACACACAGCTCCCTCCTATCCTTATAACTCTTCAGTCGCAATCCAAGAAAGAATAACTTAAAGAATTATGCAATACAGTGAGTAAGGTATTGTAGGTAATGTCTTCCTGTAGGACTGTTAAGGGTCGAGGGGCCGAGGCAGAT